>NC_092034.1:18366643-18589143 GCF_042242105.1 Pempheris klunzingeri
TGGTAAGACATTTCACCTCCTGTGTCCAAAATAGGCTTAGAATGGTGAGAGAAAGCCAAAATGGACACTGTTGAATACAGACAAATTATCTTAAGAAACTTCATCCAACTACTATAATTCATCATCTTTAACTATTCTAAGTGTTTCCTGTGCAGAAGTTCAGCTTTGCCAGCTTCTGGAAAGACAATTCACCTCCTGTGTCCAAAATAGGCTTAGAATGGTGAGAGAAAGCCAAAATGGACACTGTTGAATACAGACAAATTATCTTAAGAAACTTCATCCAACTAATGTAATTCATCATCTTTAACTACTCTAAGTGTTTTCTGGGCAGAAATGTAAGTCTATCAGTCCATGGTAAGACATTTCACCTCCTGTGTCCAAAATAGGCTTAGAATGGTGAGAGAAAGCCAAAATGGACACTGTTGAATACAGACAAATTATCTTAAGAAACTTCATCCAACTACTATAATTCATCATCTTTAACTATTCTAAGTGTTTCCTGTGCAGAAGTTCAGCTTTGCCAGCTTCTGGAAAGACAATTCACCTCCTGTGTCCAAAATAGGCTTAGAATGGTGAGAGAAAGCCAAAATGGACACTGTTGAATACAGACAAATTATCTTAAGAAGCTTCATCCAACTAATGTAATTCATCATCTTTAACTACTCTAAGTGTTTTCTGGGCAGAAATGTAAGTCTATCAGTCCATGGTAAGACATTTCACCTCCTGTGTCTAAAATAGGCTTAGAGTGGTGAGAGAAAGCCAAAATGGACACTGTTGAATACAGACAAATTATCTTAAGAAACTTCATCCAACTACTATAATTCATCATCTTTAACTATTCTAAGTGTTTCCTGTGCAGAAGTTCAGCTTTGCCAGCTTCTGGAAAGACAATTCACCTCCTGTGTCCAAAATAGGCTTAGAATGGTGAGAGAAAGCCAAAATGGACACTGTTGAATACAGACAAATTATCTTAAGAAACTTCATCCAACTACTATAATTCATCATCTTTAACTATCCTAAGTGTTTTCTGGGCAGAAATGTAAGTCTATCAGTCCATGGTAAGACATTTCACCTCCTGTGTCCAAAATAGGCTTAGAATGGTGAGAGAAAGCCAAAATGGACACTGTTGAATACAGACAAATTATCTTAAGAAACTTCATCCAACTACTATAATTCATCATCTTTAACTATCCTAAGTGTTTTCTGGGCAGAAATGTAAGTCTATCAGTCCATGGTAAGACATTTCACCTCCTGTGTCCAAAATAGGCTTAGAATGGTGAGAGAAAGCCAAAATGGACACTGTTGAATACAGACAAATTATCTTAAGAAACTTCATCCAACTACTATAATTCATCATCTTTAACTATTCTAAGTGTTTCCTGTGCAGAAGTTCAGCTTTGCCAGCTTCTGGAAAGACAATTCACCTCCTGTGTCCAAAATAGGCTTAGAATGGTGAGAGAAAGCCAAAATGGACACTGTTGAATACAGACAAATTATCTTAAGAAACTTCATCCAACTAATGTAATTCATCATCTTTAACTACTCTAAGTGTTTTCTGGGCAGAAATGTAAGTCTATCAGTCCATGGTAAGACATTTCACCTCCTGTGTCCAAAATAGGCTTAGAATGGTGAGAGAAAGCCAAAATGGACACTGTTGAATACAGACAAATTATCTTAAGAAACTTCATCCAACTACTATAATTCATCATCTTTAACTATTCTAAGTGTTTCCTGTGCAGAAGTTCAGCTTTGCCAGCTTCTGGAAAGACAATTCACCTCCTGTGTCCAAAATAGGCTTAGAATGGTGAGAGAAAGCCAAAATGGACACTGTTGAATACAGACAAATTATCTTAAGAAACTTCATCCAACTACTATAATTCATCATCTTTAACTATTCTAAGTGTTTCCTGTGCAGAAGTTCAGCTTTGCCAGCTTCTGGAAAGACAATTCACCTCCTGTGTCCAAAATAGGCTTAGAATGGTGAGAGAAAGCCAAAATGGACACTGTTGAATACAGACAAATTATCTTAAGAAACTTCATCCAACTACTATAATTCATCATCTTTAACTATTCTAAGTGTTTCCTGTGCAGAAGTTCAGCTTTGCCAGCTTCTGGAAAGACAATTCACCTCCTGTGTCCAAAATAGGCTTAGAATGGTGAGAGAAAGCCAAAATGGACACTGTTGAATACAGACAAATTATCTTAAGAAACTTCATCCAACTAATGTAATTCATCATCTTTAACTACTCTAAGTGTTTTCTGGGCAGAAATGTAAGTCTATCAGTCCATGGTAAGACATTTCACCTCCTGTGTCCAAAATAGGCTTAGAATGGTGAGAGAAAGCCAAAATGGACACTGTTGAATACAGACAAATTATCTTAAGAAACTTCATCCAACTACTATAATTCATCATCTTTAACTATTCTAAGTGTTTACTGTGCAGAAGTTCAGCTTTGCCAGCTTCTGGAAAGACAATTCACCTCCTGTGTCCAAAATAGGCTTAGAATGGTGAGAGAAAGCCAAAATGGACACTGTTGAATACAGACAAATTATCTTAAGAAACTTCATCCAACTACTATAATTCATCATCTTTAACTATTCTAAGTGTTTCCTGTGCAGAAGTTCAGCTTTGCCAGCTTCTGGAAAGACAATTCACCTCCTGTGTCCAAAATAGGCTTAGAATGGTGAGAGAAAGCCAAAATGGACACTGTTGAATACAGACAAATTATCTTAAGAAACTTCATCCAACTACTATAATTCATCATCTTTAACTATCCTAAGTGTTTTCTGGGCAGAAATGTAAGTCTATCAGTCCATGGTAAGACATTTCACCTCCTGTGTCCAAAATAGGCTTAGAATGGTGAGAGAAAGCCAAAATGGACACTGTTGAATACAGACAAATTATCTTAAGAAACTTCATCCAACTACTATAATTCATCATCTTTAACTATTCTAAGTGTTTCCTGTGCAGAAGTTCAGCTTTGCCAGCTTCTGGAAAGACAATTCACCTCCTGTGTCCAAAATAGGCTTAGAATGGTGAGAGAAAGCCAAAATGGACACTGTTCAATACAGACAAATTATCTTAAGAAACTTCATCCAACTAATGTAATTCATCATCTTTAACTACTCTAAGTGTTTTCTGGGCAGAAATGTAAGTCTATCAGTCCATGGTAAGACATTTCACCTCCTGTGTCCAAAATAGGCTTAGAATGGTGAGAGAAAGCCAAAATGGACACTGTTGAATACAGACAAATTATCTTAAGAAACTTCATCCAACTACTATAATTCATCATCTTTAACTATTCTAAGTGTTTCCTGTGCAGAAGTTCAGCTTTGCCAGCTTCTGGAAAGACAATTCACCTCCTGTGTCCAAAATAGGCTTAGAATGGTGAGAGAAAGCCAAAATGGACACTGTTGAATACAGACAAATTATCTTAAGAAACTTCATCCAACTACTATAATTCATCATCTTTAACTATTCTAAGTGTTTCCTGTGCAGAAGTTCAGCTTTGCCAGCTTCTGGAAAGACAATTCACCTCCTGTGTCCAAAATAGGCTTAGAATGGTGAGAGAAAGCCAAAATGGACACTGTTGAATACAGACAAATTATCTTAAGAAACTTCATCCAACTAATGTAATTCATCATCTTTAACTACTCTAAGTGTTTTCTGGGCAGAAATGTAAGTCTATCAGTCCATGGTAAGACATTTCACCTCCTGTGTCCAAAATAGGCTTAGAATGGTGAGAGAAAGCCAAAATGGACACTGTTGAATACAGACAAATTATCTTAAGAAACTTCATCCAACTAATGTAATTCATCATCTTTAACTACTCTAAGTGTTTTCTGGGCAGAAATGTAAGTCTATCAGTCCATGGTAAGACATTTCACCTCCTGTGTCCAAAATAGGCTTAGAATGGTGAGAGAAAGCCAAAATGGACACTGTTGAATACAGACAAATTATCTTAAGAAACTTCATCCAACTACTATAATTCATCATCTTTAACTATTCTAAGTGTTTCCTGTGCAGAAGTTCAGCTTTGCCAGCTTCTGGAAAGACAATTCACCTCCTGTGTCCAAAATAGGCTTAGAATGGTGAGAGAAAGCCAAAATGGACACTGTTGAATACAGACAAATTATCTTAAGAAACTTCATCCAACTACTATAATTCATCATCTTTAACTATTCTAAGTGTTTCCTGTGCAGAAGTTCAGCTTTGCCAGCTTCTGGAAAGACAATTCACCTCCTGTGTCCAAAATAGGCTTAGAATGGTGAGAGAAAGCCAAAATGGACACTGTTGAATACAGACAAATTATCTTAAGAAACTTCATCCAACTACTATAATTCATCATCTTTAACTATTCTAAGTGTTTCCTGTGCAGAAGTTCAGCTTTGCCAGCTTCTGGAAAGACAATTCACCTCCTGTGTCCAAAATAGGCTTAGAATGGTGAGAGAAAGCCAAAATGGACACTGTTGAATACAGACAAATTATCTTAAGAAACTTCATCCAACTACTATAATTCATCATCTTTAACTATTCTAAGTGTTTCCTGTGCAGAAGTTCAGCTTTGCCAGCTTCTGGAAAGACAATTCACCTCCTGTGTCCAAAATAGGCTTAGAATGGTGAGAGAAAGCCAAAATGGACACTGTTGAATACAGACAAATTATCTTAAGAAACTTCATCCAACTACTATAATTCATCATCTTTAACTATTCTAAGTGTTTCCTGTGCAGAAGTTCAGCTTTGCCAGCTTCTGGAAAGACAATTCACCTCCTGTGTCCAAAATAGGCTTAGAATGGTGAGAGAAAGCCAAAATGGACACTGTTGAATACAGACAAATTATCTTAAGAAACTTCATCCAACTAATGTAATTCATCATCTTTAACTACTCTAAGTGTTTTCTGGGCAGAAATGTAAGTCTATCAGTCCATGGTAAGACATTTCACCTCCTGTGTCCAAAATAGGCTTAGAATGGTGAGAGAAAGCCAAAATGGACACTGTTGAATACAGACAAATTATCTTAAGAAACTTCATCCAACTAATGTAATTCATCATCTTTAACTACTCTAAGTGTTTTCTGGGCAGAAATGTAAGTCTATCAGTCCATGGTAAGACATTTCACCTCCTGTGTCCAAAATAGGCTTAGAATGGTGAGAGAAAGCCAAAATGGACACTGTTGAATACAGACAAATTATCTTAAGAAACTTCATCCAACTACTATAATTCATCATCTTTAACTATTCTAAGTGTTTCCTGTGCAGAAGTTCAGCTTTGCCAGCTTCTGGAAAGACAATTCACCTCCTGTGTCCAAAATAGGCTTAGAATGGTGAGAGAAAGCCAAAATGGACACTGTTGAATACAGACAAATTATCTTAAGAAACTTCATCCAACTACTATAATTCATCATCTTTAACTATTCTAAGTGTTTCCTGTGCAGAAGTTCAGCTTTGCCAGCTTCTGGAAAGACAATTCACCTCCTGTGTCCAAAATAGGCTTAGAATGGTGAGAGAAAGCCAAAATGGACACTGTTGAATACAGACAAATTATCTTAAGAAACTTCATCCAACTAATGTAATTCATCATCTTTAACTACTCTAAGTGTTTTCTGGGCAGAAATGTAAGTCTATCAGTCCATGGTAAGACATTTCACCTCCTGTGTCCAAAATAGGCTTAGAATGGTGAGAGAAAGCCAAAATGGACACTGTTGAATACAGACAAATTATCTTAAGAAACTTCATCCAACTACTATAATTCATCATCTTTAACTATTCTAAGTGTTTCCTGTGCAGAAGTTCAGCTTTGCCAGCTTCTGGAAAGACAATTCACCTCCTGTGTCCAAAATAGGCTTAGAATGGTGAGAGAAAGCCAAAATGGACACTGTTGAATACAGACAAATTATCTTAAGAAACTTCATCCAACTACTATAATTCATCATCTTTAACTATTCTAAGTGTTTCCTGTGCAGAAGTTCAGCTTTGCCAGCTTCTGGAAAGACAATTCACCTCCTGTGTCCAAAATAGGCTTAGAATGGTGAGAGAAAGCCAAAATGGACACTGTTGAATACAGACAAATTATCTTAAGAAACTTCATCCAACTACTATAATTCATCATCTTTAACTATTCTAAGTGTTTCCTGTGCAGAAGTTCAGCTTTGCCAGCTTCTGGAAAGACAATTCACCTCCTGTGTCCAAAATAGGCTTAGAATGGTGAGAGAAAGCCAAAATGGACACTGTTGAATACAGACAAATTATCTTAAGAAACTTCATCCAACTAATGTAATTCATCATCTTTAACTACTCTAAGTGTTTTCTGGGCAGAAATGTAAGTCTATCAGTCCAAGGTAAGACATTTCACCTCCTGTGTCCAAAATAGGCTTAGAATGGTGAGAGAAAGCCAAAATGGACACTGTTGAATACAGACAAATTATCTTAAGAAACTTCATCCAACTAATGTAATTCATCATCTTTAACTACTCTAAGTGTTTTCTGGGCAGAAATGTAAGTCTATCAGTCCATGGTAAGACATTTCACCTCCTGTGTCCAAAATAGGCTTAGAATGGTGAGAGAAAGCCAAAATGGACACTGTTGAATACAGACAAATTATCTTAAGAAACTTCATCCAACTACTATAATTCATCATCTTTAACTATTCTAAGTGTTTCCTGTGCAGAAGTTCAGCTTTGCCAGCTTCTGGAAAGACAATTCACCTCCTGTGTCCAAAATAGGCTTAGAATGGTGAGAGAAAGCCAAAATGGACACTGTTGAATACAGACAAATTATCTTAAGAAACTTCATCCAACTACTATAATTCATCATCTTTAACTATTCTAAGTGTTTCCTGTGCAGAAGTTCAGCTTTGCCAGCTTCTGGAAAGACAATTCACCTCCTGTGTCCAAAATAGGCTTAGAATGGTGAGAGAAAGCCAAAATGGACACTGTTGAATACAGACAAATTATCTTAAGAAACTTCATCCAACTACTATAATTCATCATCTTTAACTATTCTAAGTGTTTCCTGTGCAGAAGTTCAGCTTTGCCAGCTTCTGGAAAGACAATTCACCTCCTGTGTCCAAAATAGGCTTAGAATGGTGAGAGAAAGCCAAAATGGACACTGTTGAATACAGACAAATTATCTTAAGAAACTTCATCCAACTAATGTAATTCATCATCTTTAACTACTCTAAGTGTTTTCTGGGCAGAAATGTAAGTCTATCAGTCCATGGTAAGACATTTCACCTCCTGTGTCCAAAATAGGCTTAGAATGGTGAGAGAAAGCCAAAATGGACACTGTTGAATACAGACAAATTATCTTAAGAAACTTCATCCAACTAATGTAATTCATCATCTTTAACTACTCTAAGTGTTTTCTGGGCAGAAATGTAAGTCTATCAGTCCATGGTAAGACATTTCACCTCCTGTGTCCAAAATAGGCTTAGAATGGTGAGAGAAAGCCAAAATGGACACTGTTGAATACAGACAAATTATCTTAAGAAACTTCATCCAACTACTATAATTCATCATCTTTAACTATTCTAAGTGTTTCCTGTGCAGAAGTTCAGCTTTGCCAGCTTCTGGAAAGACAATTCACCTCCTGTGTCCAAAATAGGCTTAGAATGGTGAGAGAAAGCCAAAATGGACACTGTTGAATACAGACAAATTATCTTAAGAAACTTCATCCAACTACTATAATTCATCATCTTTAACTATTCTAAGTGTTTCCTGTGCAGAAGTTCAGCTTTGCCAGCTTCTGGAAAGACAATTCACCTCCTGTGTCCAAAATAGGCTTAGAATGGTGAGAGAAAGCCAAAATGGACACTGTTGAATACAGACAAATTATCTTAAGAAACTTCATCCAACTAATGTAATTCATCATCTTTAACTACTCTAAGTGTTTTCTGGGCAGAAATGTAAGTCTATCAGTCCATGGTAAGACATTTCACCTCCTGTGTCCAAAATAGGCTTAGAATGGTGAGAGAAAGCCAAAATGGACACTGTTGAATACAGACAAATTATCTTAAGAAACTTCATCCAACTACTATAATTCATCATCTTTAACTATTCTAAGTGTTTCCTGTGCAGAAGTTCAGCTTTGCCAGCTTCTGGAAAGACAATTCACCTCCTGTGTCCAAAATAGGCTTAGAATGGTGAGAGAAAGCCAAAATGGACACTGTTGAATACAGACAAATTATCTTAAGAAACTTCATCCAACTACTATAATTCATCATCTTTAACTATTCTAAGTGTTTCCTGTGCAGAAGTTCAGCTTTGCCAGCTTCTGGAAAGACAATTCACCTCCTGTGTCCAAAATAGGCTTAGAATGGTGAGAGAAAGCCAAAATGGACACTGTTGAATACAGACAAATTATCTTAAGAAACTTCATCCAACTAATGTAATTCATCATCTTTAACTACTCTAAGTGTTTTCTGGGCAGAAATGTAAGTCTATCAGTCCATGGTAAGACATTTCACCTCCTGTGTCCAAAATAGGCTTAGAATGGTGAGAGAAAGCCAAAATGGACACTGTTGAATACAGACAAATTATCTTAAGAAACTTCATCCAACTAATGTAATTCATCATCTTTAACTACTCTAAGTGTTTTCTGGGCAGAAATGTAAGTCTATCAGTCCATGGTAAGACATTTCACCTCCTGTGTCCAAAATAGGCTTAGAATGGTGAGAGAAAGCCAAAATGGACACTGTTGAATACAGACAAATTATCTTAAGAAACTTCATCCAACTACTATAATTCATCATCTTTAACTATTCTAAGTGTTTCCTGTGCAGAAGTTCAGCTTTGCCAGCTTCTGGAAAGACAATTCACCTCCTGTGTCCAAAATAGGCTTAGAATGGTGAGAGAAAGCCAAAATGGACACTGTTGAATACAGACAAATTATCTTAAGAAACTTCATCCAACTACTATAATTCATCATCTTTAACTATTCTAAGTGTTTCCTGTGCAGAAGTTCAGCTTTGCCAGCTTCTGGAAAGACAATTCACCTCCTGTGTCCAAAATAGGCTTAGAATGGTGAGAGAAAGCCAAAATGGACACTGTTGAATACAGACAAATTATCTTAAGAAACTTCATCCAACTACTATAATTCATCATCTTTAACTATTCTAAGTGTTTCCTGTGCAGAAGTTCAGCTTTGCCAGCTTCTGGAAAGACAATTCACCTCCTGTGTCCAAAATAGGCTTAGAATGGTGAGAGAAAGCCAAAATGGACACTGTTGAATACAGACAAATTATCTTAAGAAACTTCATCCAACTACTATAATTCATCATCTTTAACTATTCTAAGTGTTTCCTGTGCAGAAGTTCAGCTTTGCCAGCTTCTGGAAAGACAATTCACCTCCTGTGTCCAAAATAGGCTTAGAATGGTGAGAGAAAGCCAAAATGGACACTGTTGAATACAGACAAATTATCTTAAGAAACTTCATCCAACTACTATAATTCATCATCTTTAACTATTCTAAGTGTTTCCTGTGCAGAAGTTCAGCTTTGCCAGCTTCTGGAAAGACAATTCACCTCCTGTGTCCAAAATAGGCTTAGAATGGTGAGAGAAAGCCAAAATGGACACTGTTGAATACAGACAAATTATCTTAAGAAACTTCATCCAACTAATGTAATTCATCATCTTTAACTACTCTAAGTGTTTTCTGGGCAGAAATGTAAGTCTATCAGTCCATGGTAAGACATTTCACCTCCTGTGTCCAAAATAGGCTTAGAATGGTGAGAGAAAGCCAAAATGGACACTGTTGAATACAGACAAATTATCTTAAGAAACTTCATCCAACTAATGTAATTCATCATCTTTAACTACTCTAAGTGTTTTCTGGGCAGAAATGTAAGTCTATCAGTCCATGGTAAGACATTTCACCTCCTGTGTCCAAAATAGGCTTAGAATGGTGAGAGAAAGCCAAAATGGACACTGTTGAATACAGACAAATTATCTTAAGAAACTTCATCCAACTACTATAATTCATCATCTTTAACTATTCTAAGTGTTTCCTGTGCAGAAGTTCAGCTTTGCCAGCTTCTGGAAAGACAATTCACCTCCTGTGTCCAAAATAGGCTTAGAATGGTGAGAGAAAGCCAAAATGGACACTGTTGAATACAGACAAATTATCTTAAGAAACTTCATCCAACTACTATAATTCATCATCTTTAACTATTCTAAGTGTTTCCTGTGCAGAAGTTCAGCTTTGCCAGCTTCTGGAAAGACAATTCACCTCCTGTGTCCAAAATAGGCTTAGAATGGTGAGAGAAAGCCAAAATGGACACTGTTGAATACAGACAAATTATCTTAAGAAACTTCATCCAACTACTATAATTCATCATCTTTAACTATTCTAAGTGTTTCCTGTGCAGAAGTTCAGCTTTGCCAGCTTCTGGAAAGACAATTCACCTCCTGTGTCCAAAATAGGCTTAGAATGGTGAGAGAAAGCCAAAATGGACACTGTTGAATACAGACAAATTATCTTAAGAAACTTCATCCAACTAATGTAATTCATCATCTTTAACTACTCTAAGTGTTTTCTGGGCAGAAATGTAAGTCTATCAGTCCATGGTAAGACATTTCACCTCCTGTGTCCAAAATAGGCTTAGAATGGTGAGAGAAAGCCAAAATGGACACTGTTGAATACAGACAAATTATCTTAAGAAACTTCATCCAACTAATGTAATTCATCATCTTTAACTACTCTAAGTGTTTTCTGGGCAGAAATGTAAGTCTATCAGTCCATGGTAAGACATTTCACCTCCTGTGTCCAAAATAGGCTTAGAATGGTGAGAGAAAGCCAAAATGGACACTGTTGAATACAGACAAATTATCTTAAGAAACTTCATCCAACTACTATAATTCATCATCTTTAACTATTCTAAGTGTTTCCTGTGCAGAAGTTCAGCTTTGCCAGCTTCTGGAAAGACAATTCACCTCCTGTGTCCAAAATAGGCTTAGAATGGTGAGAGAAAGCCAAAATGGACACTGTTGAATACAGACAAATTATCTTAAGAAACTTCATCCAACTACTATAATTCATCATCTTTAACTATTCTAAGTGTTTCCTGTGCAGAAGTTCAGCTTTGCCAGCTTCTGGAAAGACAATTCACCTCCTGTGTCCAAAATAGGCTTAGAATGGTGAGAGAAAGCCAAAATGGACACTGTTGAATACAGACAAATTATCTTAAGAAACTTCATCCAACTACTATAATTCATCATCTTTAACTATTCTAAGTGTTTCCTGTGCAGAAGTTCAGCTTTGCCAGCTTCTGGAAAGACAATTCACCTCCTGTGTCCAAAATAGGCTTAGAATGGTGAGAGAAAGCCAAAATGGACACTGTTGAATACAGACAAATTATCTTAAGAAACTTCATCCAACTAATGTAATTCATCATCTTTAACTACTCTAAGTGTTTTCTGGGCAGAAATGTAAGTCTATCAGTCCATGGTAAGACATTTCACCTCCTGTGTCCAAAATAGGCTTAGAATGGTGAGAGAAAGCCAAAATGGACACTGTTGAATACAGACAAATTATCTTAAGAAACTTCATCCAACTAATGTAATTCATCATCTTTAACTACTCTAAGTGTTTTCTGGGCAGAAATGTAAGTCTATCAGTCCATGGTAAGACATTTCACCTCCTGTGTCCAAAATAGGCTTAGAATGGTGAGAGAAAGCCAAAATGGACACTGTTGAATACAGACAAATTATCTTAAGAAACTTCATCCAACTACTATAATTCATCATCTTTAACTATTCTAAGTGTTTCCTGTGCAGAAGTTCAGCTTTGCCAGCTTCTGGAAAGACAATTCACCTCCTGTGTCCAAAATAGGCTTAGAATGGTGAGAGAAAGCCAAAATGGACACTGTTGAATACAGACAAATTATCTTAAGAAACTTCATCCAACTACTATAATTCATCATCTTTAACTATTCTAAGTGTTTCCTGTGCAGAAGTTCAGCTTTGCCAGCTTCTGGAAAGACAATTCACCTCCTGTGTCCAAAATAGGCTTAGAATGGTGAGAGAAAGCCAAAATGGACACTGTTGAATACAGACAAATTATCTTAAGAAACTTCATCCAACTACTATAATTCATCATCTTTAACTATTCTAAGTGTTTCCTGTGCAGAAGTTCAGCTTTGCCAGCTTCTGGAAAGACAATTCACCTCCTGTGTCCAAAATAGGCTTAGAATGGTGAGAGAAAGCCAAAATGGACACTGTTGAATACAGACAAATTATCTTAAGAAACTTCATCCAACTAATGTAATTCATCATCTTTAACTACTCTAAGTGTTTTCTGGGCAGAAATGTAAGTCTATCAGTCCATGGTAAGACATTTCACCTCCTGTGTCCAAAATAGGCTTAGAATGGTGAGAGAAAGCCAAAATGGACACTGTTGAATACAGACAAATTATCTTAAGAAACTTCATCCAACTAATGTAATTCATCATCTTTAACTACTCTAAGTGTTTTCTGGGCAGAAATGTAAGTCTATCAGTCCATGGTAAGACATTTCACCTCCTGTGTCCAAAATAGGCTTAGAATGGTGAGAGAAAGCCAAAATGGACACTGTTGAATACAGACAAATTATCTTAAGAAACTTCATCCAACTACTATAATTCATCATCTTTAACTATTCTAAGTGTTTCCTGTGCAGAAGTTCAGCTTTGCCAGCTTCTGGAAAGACAATTCACCTCCTGTGTCCAAAATAGGCTTAGAATGGTGAGAGAAAGCCAAAATGGACACTGTTGAATACAGACAAATTATCTTAAGAAACTTCATCCAACTACTATAATTCATCATCTTTAACTATTCTAAGTGTTTCCTGTGCAGAAGTTCAGCTTTGCCAGCTTCTGGAAAGACAATTCACCTCCTGTGTCCAAAATAGGCTTAGAATGGTGAGAGAAAGCCAAAATGGACACTGTTGAATACAGACAAATTATCTTAAGAAACTTCATCCAACTACTATAATTCATCATCTTTAACTATTCTAAGTGTTTCCTGTGCAGAAGTTCAGCTTTGCCAGCTTCTGGAAAGACAATTCACCTCCTGTGTCCAAAATAGGCTTAGAATGGTGAGAGAAAGCCAAAATGGACACTGTTGAATACAGACAAATTATCTTAAGAAACTTCATCCAACTAATGTAATTCATCATCTTTAACTACTCTAAGTGTTTTCTGGGCAGAAATGTAAGTCTATCAGTCCATGGTAAGACATTTCACCTCCTGTGTCCAAAATAGGCTTAGAATGGTGAGAGAAAGCCAAAATGGACACTGTTGAATACAGACAAATTATCTTAAGAAACTTCATCCAACTAATGTAATTCATCATCTTTAACTACTCTAAGTGTTTTCTGGGCAGAAATGTAAGTCTATCAGTCCATGGTAAGACATTTCACCTCCTGTGTCTAAAATAGGCTTAGAATGGTGAGAGAAAGCCAAAATGGACACTGTTGAATACAGACAAATTATCTTAAGAAACTTCATCCAACTACTATAATTCATCATCTTTAACTATTCTAAGTGTTTCCTGTGCAGAAGTTCAGCTTTGCCAGCTTCTGGAAAGACAATTCACCTCCTGTGTCCAAAATAGGCTTAGAATGGTGAGAGAAAGCCAAAATGGACACTGTTGAATACAGACAAATTATCTTAAGAAACTTCATCCAACTAATGTAATTCATCATCTTTAACTACTCTAAGTGTTTTCTGGGCAGAAATGTAAGTCTATCAGTCCATGGTAAGACATTTCACCTCCTGTGTCCAAAATAGGCTTAGAATGGTGAGAGAAAGCCAAAATGGACACTGTTGAATACAGACAAATTATCTTAAGAAACTTCATCCAACTAATGTAATTCATCATCTTTAACTACTCTAAGTGTTTTCTGGGCAGAAATGTAAGTCTATCAGTCCATGGTAAGACATTTCACCTCCTGTGTCCAAAATAGGCTTAGAATGGTGAGAGAAAGCCAAAATGGACACTGTTGAATACAGACAAATTATCTTAAGAAACTTCATCCAACTAATGTAATTCATCATCTTTAACTACTCTAAGTGTTTTCTGGGCAGAAATGTAAGTCTATCAGTCCATGGTAAGACATTTCACCTCCTGTGTCCAAAATAGGCTTAGAATGGTGAGAGAAAGCCAAAATGGACACTGTTGAATACAGACAAATTATCTTAAGAAACTTCATCCAACTAATGTAATTCATCATCTTTAACTATTCTAAGTGTTTCCTGTGCAGAAGTTCAGCTTTGCCAGCTTCTGGAAAGACAATTCACCTCCTGTGTCCAAAATAGGCTTAGAATGGTGAGAGAAAGCCAAAATGGACACTGTTGAATACAGACAAATTATCTTAAGAAACTTCATCCAACTAATGTAATTCATCATCTTTAACTACTCTAAGTGTTTTCTGGGCAGAAATGTAAGTCTATCAGTCCATGGTAAAACATTTCACCTCCTGTGTCCAAAATAGGCTTAGAATGGTGAGAGAAAGCCAAAATGGACACTGTTGAATACAGACAAATTATCTTAAGAAACTTCATCCAACTAATGTAATTCATCATCTTTAACTACTCTAAGTGTTTTCTGGGCAGAAATGTAAGTCTATCAGTCCATGGTAAGACATTTCACCTCCTGTGTCCAAAATAGGCTTAGAATGGTGAGAGAAAGCCAAAATGGACACTGTTGAATACAGACAAATTATCTTAAGAAACTTCATCCAACTACTATAATTCATCATCTTTAACTATTCTAAGTGTTTCCTGTGCAGAAGTTCAGCTTTGCCAGCTTCTGGAAAGACAATTCACCTCCTGTGTCCAAAATAGGCTTAGAATGGTGAGAGAAAGCCAAAATGGACACTGTTGAATACAGACAAATTATCTTAAGAAACTCCATCCAACTACTGTAATTCATCATCTTTAAGTATTCTGAGTGTTTCCTAGGCTTAGAATGGTGAGAGAAAGCCAAAATGGACACTGTTGAATACAGAGAAATTATCTTAAGAAACTCCATCCAACTAATAAAATTCATCATCTTTAACTATTCTAAGTGTTTTCTGGGCATAGAATGGTGAGAGAAAGCCAAAATGGACACTGTTGAATACAGACAAATTATCTTAAGAAACTCCATCCAAATAATGTAATTCATCATCTTTAACTATTCTAAGTGTTTTCTAGGCAGAAACGTAAGTCTATCAGTCCATGATAACACATTTCACCTCCTGTGTCCAAACTAGGCTTAGAATGGTGAGAGAAAGCCAAAATGGACACTATTGAATACAGACAAATTATCTTAAGAAACTCCATCCAACTAATGTAATTCATCATCTTTAACTATTCTGAGTGTTTCCTAGGCTTAGAATGGTGAGAGAAAGCCAAAATGGACACTGTTAAATTCAAATCTATCTATCACAGCTCATTTTCACTCTCTATTTTTGCTGTTTCACATGTGTATTTAAAAATCACAACCCATCCCTACTATGTGCATACAAACAATCACAAGAAACTTGATTCAAAAATCACTTCATCCTTCATGGCCATCAATACTCAATGTGTATAATGTAGAAACGTGTGTCTGTGTCTGCTTACAAGTAGAAACAGGTGTTGAGGACATCTTGATCTTATTGTGTGTACCATTACATGCATGACATGATATGATAAGCTACAGGGGAGCTAGAGGTCATGACTGTAAAACGTTGCATAGGTGGTCATGTTCCCCTTAATACCACAAATACATCTGAGAACATCAGCGGAAGTAAATTGTGTGGCAGGACTGGGGTGCCTAATAGGCTACCTTACCTCATAGTCCAGAGAAGTACTGGGGTAACTGCATCTGTGTAGGTGATCCACATCTCCTTCTGGGTCTCCCTCATCAGGAAGTGCAACCTGTCACAACATCTGCTGCTGTCCTTCTACCAATCCTCTGTCCTAAGTGTACTGACCTATGGCATCCTGGTCTGGTGTGGTTGGTGCAGCTCTACAGCAGACAAAAAGGCCTCATCTTCACCTCCCGTTGTCTCCAGAAAACAGACACTATCCTGAAAGACACATCTCACCCTACCCACCACCTGTTTGACCTTCTCCCCTCAGGGAGACGCTGCCAGACAGTTAAAACATGCACCACCAGACTCTTACATAGTTTTTATCCTCAAGCCATCACCAAACTAAATAATGCAGTTAAAACATAGGGCCTGTGTAATAATTTGAGTGGAATATAATTTATTCTTTGGCATTTGTTGTTTTTGTATCTTTGTACTTTTATGGTTTTGTTTCACTTTTTTGTGCTTTGAATTTCGTTGTATTTATTTACAATGACAGTAAAAGGAATCTATCTATCTATCTATCTATCTATCTATCTATCTATCTATCTATCTATCTATCTATGTATCTATCACAGCTCATTTTCACTCTCTATTTTTGCTGTGTCACATGTGTATTCAAAAATCCCAACAGATCCCTACTATGTGCATACAAACAATCACAAGAAACTTGATTCAAAAATCACTTCATCCTTCATGGCCATCAATACTCAATGTGTATAATGTAGAAATGTGTGTCTGTGTCTGCTTACAAGTAGAAACAGGTGTTGAGGACATCTTGATCTTATTGTGTGTACCATTACATGCATGACATGATACGATAAGCTACAGGGGAGCTAGAGGTCATGACTGTAAAACGTTGCATAGGTGGTCATGTTCCCCTTAATACCACAAATACATCTGAGAACATCAGCGGAAGTAAATTGTGTGGCAGGACTGGGGTGCCTAATAGGCTACCTTACCTCATAGTCCAGAGAAGTACTGGGGTAACTGCATCTGTGTAGGTGATCCACATCTCCTTCTGGGTCTCCCTCATCAGGAAGTGCAACCTGTCACAACATCTGCTGCTGTCCTTCTACCAATCCTCTGTCCTAAGTGTACTGACCTATGGCATCCTGGTCTGGTGTGGTTGGTGCAGCTCTACAGCAGACAAAAAGGCCTCATCTTCACCTCCCGTTGTCTCCAGAAAACAGACACTATCCTGAAAGACACATCTCACCCTACCCACCACCTGTTTGACCTTCTCCCCTCAGGGAGACGCTACCAGACAGTTAAAACATGCACCACCAGACTGTTACATAGTTTTTATCCTCAAGCCATCACCAAACTTAATAATGCAGTTAAAACATAGGGCCTGTGCAATAATTTGAGTGGAATATAATTTATTCTTTGGCATTTGTTGTTTTTGTATCTTTGTACTTTTATGGTTTTGTTTCACTTTTTTGTGCTTTGAATTTCGTTGTATTTATTTACAATGACAGTAAAAGGAATCTATCTATCTATCTATCTATCTATGTATCTATCACAGCTCATTTTCACTCTCTATTTTTGCTGTGTCACATGTGTATTCAAAAATCCCAACAGATCCCTACTATGTGCATACAAACAATCACAAGAAACTTGATTCAAAAATCACTTCATCCTTCATGGCCATCAATACTCAATGTGTATAATGTAGAAATGTGTGTCTGTGTCTGCTTACAAGTAGAAACAGGTGTTGAGGACATCTTGATCTTATTGTGTGTACCATTACATGCATGACATGATACGATAAGCTACAGGGGAGCTAGAGGTCATGACTGTAAAACGTTGCATAGGTGGTCATGTTCCCCTTAATACCACAAATACATCTGAGAACATCAGCGGAAGTAAATTGTGTGGCAGGACTGGGGTGCCTAATAGGCTACCTTACCTCATAGTCCAGAGAAGTACTGGGGTAACTGCATCTGTGTAGGTGATCCACATCTCCTTCTGGGTCTCCCTCATCAGGAAGTGCAACCTGTCACAACATCTGCTGCTGTCCTTCTACCAATCCTCTGTCCTAAGTGTACTGACCTACGGTATCCTGGTCTGGTGTGGTTGGTGCAGCTCTACAGCAGACAAAAAGGCCTCATCTTCACCTCCCGTTGTCTCCAGAAAACAGACACTATCCTGAAAGACACATCTCACCCTACCCACCACCTGTTTGACCTTCTCCCCTCAGGGAGACGCTACCAGACAGTTAAAACATGCACCACCAGACTGTTACATAGTTTTTATCCTCAAGCCATCACCAAACTAAATAATGCAGTTAAAACATAGGGCCTGTGTAATAATTTGAGTGGAATATAATTTATTCTTTGGCATTTGTTGTTTTTGTATCTTTGTACTTTTATGGTTTTGTTTCACTTTTTTGTGCTTTGAATTTCGTTGTATTTATTTACAATGACAGTAAAAGGAATCTATCTATCTATCTATCTATCTATCTATCTATCTATCTATGTATCTATCACAGCTCATTTTCACTCTCTATTTTTGCTGTGTCACATGTGTATTCAAAAATCCCAACAGATCCCTACTATGTGCATACAAACAATCACAAGAAACTTGATTCAAAAATCACTTCATCCTTCATGGCCATCAATACTCAATGTGTATAATGTAGAAATGTGTGTCTGTGTCTGCTTACAAGTAGAAACAGGTGTTGAGGACATCTTGATCTTATTGTGTGTACCATTACATGCATGACATGATACGATAAGCTACAGGGGAGCTAGAGGTCATGACTGTAAAACATTGCATAGGTGGTCATGTTCCCCTTAATACCACAAATACATCTGAGAACATCAGCGGAAGTAAATTGTGTGGCAGGACTGCGGTGCCTAATAGGCTACCTTACATCATAGTCCAGAGAAGTACTGGGGTAACTGCATCTGTGTAGGTGATCCACATCTCCTTCTGGGTCTCCCTCATCAGGAAGTGCAACCTGTCACAACATCTGCTGCTGTCCTTCTACCAATCAGAGGATTGGTAGAAGGACAGCAGCAGATGTTGCAGCAGTCCTAAGTGTACTGACCTACAGTATCCTGGTCTGGTGTGGTTGGTGCAGCTCTACAGCAGACAAAAAGGCCTCATCTTCACCTCCCGTTGTCTCCAGAAAACAGACACTATCCTGAAAGACACATCAGAGTCAGAGACTGCAGGCAGAACAGGTAAGAAACGTGAGCAACAGATAATGTAGTAAAATTTGGACACATTTTAATATAATTGATAGTTCAAGGACAGAGTGCAGACTTTGCAAAATTAAAATTTCATATCAGGCAGGCATCTGGCATCATGTGTGTACTGTTCACCCATCAATTCAGTTAGAGGAGAAAAGACAAGCAAGGGAACCTGCTATTAATGAAGGTACCAGTGTGTCTACCGCAATAGTTGCTGCTCCTACAATGTCTACAGCATCATCCAGGACAACACTACAGCCACCAAGACCTACAGCCCAGAGCACTATGACCCCAGTAAATAATTTAATAATAATAAAAAAATTAATAATTTAAAATGAATACAGCTAGATAAACAATAAATATTCTATATGTGTTTTTTTACATTAGTAATTCATTTTACACATAATTTGGTAATAAATTTATTGAAGTAACAAAAAAAATCTGAGGAGCCACTTGGGAGCTGAAATTCCCATCATTAGTGCGGACCTTAGCATCCAATCAAACAATGGTTACGTGTGATATTGTGATACTCTACCCTTTAAAATCTGTTGGAAAACCCAATTCTTAGCTCCTCTGGCCAGAACCTCCCCCCAAGGTCTGTCATGAGCCCGGCGCTGCCTGAACCCCAGCATTGTATTGCATTGTATTTCACCTGTGAATCTGAATTAAAGGCGCTTCTGAGACCGACTGAACCCTCCGGGTGATGATGTGAATAATCTCGGGCTGTCCATTAAAAGAATGCGGGTCCTTACAAAATAGTTGCTTTAGGTCCAGCTGAATGACCAGCAAAATTGTGTAAGAAAATGTTTACAAGACTATTTTGGTGTGAAAAGAAGATGCAGAGTCTACGTCTAGAGTTTAGGATGCTAATCTATATCAAAAGCAAGTACAGGTAAAGGTGTGTGAAATGAGCCTAATGAGAAAATAAAGGTATAAAAATGCAAAGGTTCATCACAGTGCGTAATTATTGAACAATAGAACACAATAGGATGACTAGTAGGGATGGGTCATACTTTTCGAATATTATTAGTCATAAAATTAGAAAATTAGTTTTTGCCAGAGTAATAAATAGATCCTGGCTGTAAAGGCGATGTCAGGTCTCTGTAAAGATGTGGGTACAAACAGTCTCTGATTTCTTTATGCTTAGGGAGGGAGTTTAGGGAGTAGGGAATCCCATTTCAACAACTGTGACCATTAGCTGGAAGGAGCCCTCAGTACAAGCTGGGTTAGCTTAACTCGTATCTGCTAGTGATGGGAATTTCGGCTCTTTTTAGAGAGACGGCTCTTTTGGGTCGGCTCCCTGAAAAGAGCCAGCTCTTTCGGCTCCCAAGTAGCTCCTCAGATTTTTTTTGTTGCTTCATGTAATGTAAATGTATTACCAAATTATGTGTAAAATGAATTATTAATGTAAAATACACATTATATAGAATATTTATTGTTTATATTGCCTTATTGATTTGAAATTATTTAATTTTACTGGGGTCATAGAGCTCTGGGCTGTAGGTCTTGGTGGCTGTGGTGTTGTCCTGGATAATGCTGTAGACATTGTAGGAGCAGTAGACACACTGGCACCTTCATTAACAGCAGGTTCCCTTGCTTGTCTTTCCTCTAACTGAATTGATGGGTGAACAGTACACGCATGCCTGTGCAGGTTATTTGTGGAGCCTGCCTGATATGAAATTTTAATTTAGCAAAGTCTGCACTCTGCCTTTGAACTATCAATATTAAAAATAAATAAATAAATATATTAAAATGTGTCAGGCCCGTCTCTCGCAGCATGGCTTAGGGAGATGTCTTGGTTGCCAGCTTGAAGAAAAACAACAGGCAGAAAGGAAGGCAAAATGCCAACATTTGTCAGTACTGAATAACAGTAAAAATAAAGCCATGTATACTGTGAAATTAACAGTTGTCAGGCAAGTAAATGTTATCACATAGCTTCGAGGTAAGGAGGTGTTCGATGGCTTCATCCACAAGTTGAGGACAACCTGTGACTATCACAAGGTTTGGGTTTGCAGCTCCACTCTGGGGAAACCTACCAACCCAAAAAAAACATAAAACATGCAAACACAATTCACCTCAGGTCTTGGTGGCTGTGGTGTTGTCCTGGATAATGCTGTAGACATTGTAGGAGCAGTAGACACACTGGCACCTTCATTAACAGCAGCTTCCCTTGCTTGTCTTTCCTCTAACTGAATTGATGGGTGAACAGTACACGCATGCCTGTGCAGGTTATTTGTGGAGCCTGCCTGATATGAAATTTTAATTTAGCAAAGTCTGCACTCTGCCTTTGAACTATCAATATTAAAAATAAATAAATAAATATATTAAAATGTGTCCAAATTTTTCTACGTTTTCTGTTGCTCATGTTTCTCACCTGTCCTGCCTGCAGCCTGACTTGTAGCAGTGCTCTCTCTTGCTCTCTTGTCTCTCCCTCACTCCAGTTCATGTGCTCACTGCGCTTTGTCTATCCCCCCCCCCCCCCCCCCCCCCCCCCCCCCCCCCGAAAAACCAACATATCGCCCCCGATCGGATCGGCTCCCGATCAGAAGCCGGCTCCCGTTGGTCACTTCAAAGAGCCGGCTCTAAGAACCGGATCGTTCACGACCCACACTGCCCTTCAGCGCTTGGTCATGGCTGGATGCCAGTAGACAATGATCGACTTTTTTTGCTTGAAATGCACATGCCTTGTGATTACTGTTGGAAAATCTAGCACAGACAGCAAAGCTAGAGGTAGGCATCTACACAGATAATAGTCTAGATAAACAGATAATTTAGCATACAGAGCTAACTTGTACTGAGTGTGTAATAAGCTAGCAATAGCGATTAGCAAGAATTCCGTACATAAAACAACAGAAAATGGCGACGAAACGCACAGAAACTGTAGTGTTAGCTAGCAGAATGCAGTGCTCACGATAAGCTAGTAACTAGCTCTGAATCACATCATGTTAACGACAGAAAACAATTATTCTGAGTCTCAACAACTGAATAACAATGAAAAAAAATACATGAACACCATGTAATATAAATGGGAATATTTGACTCACATTTTTATCATCACATCATCACATCTGATGGTCATCCTGGTTCAAGTCAGGCAAGATCTTAAGTCGCGCTGGTCCCTGTGCTGCGCTGTGGTCACACGGAGTTAACATGGACGGAGAAAGATCAAAGGCAAGGGCGGGGAGGGGGGGTGGCGGGGGTCGGCGACGGTCACTTCAGAAGAGACATGAAAGAGGCAAGATCAAACCCAGAGCCAGCTGCCAGATGGTGATCATGCGCTGTGACCTCCGTGTGCCACCCTGCAGCGGTGAGTGCAGCCTGCAGATAACCTCCGACAAGGTAACCATTAGCTGCACATTTCTTTTAGTTTGTGTACTTGTAAAAATGTGAGTTTGACATTCTCAGGTTTATGTTTCACACTATTAGTGTAGATATTAGCAGTGGATTTATTTTTTCACAGTGATTGTTTTTTTCTTTTAACATGATTTAGAGCTAACAAGTAATGTTAGCTTGTAGTAAGGAGTGAGGGTTGTCTTACTGCATTCGGCTAGCTAGCGTTCCTATATATTTCAGTTGCTATAATTCTATTGGTTATAGCTTGTGCTTATTTGCTTGCTAGTACTGTTTTACAACGTGCTCATTATCAGGCCCACTTGAATCTGTGCCTGCAGAATTCCAACAACATCTCTGCAGATTGACCACAGATTTTGAAGGAATTTCAATTCAGTTAACATTGTCATCTGAAAACGATATTATATTTACAAGCAAAAAAGTATTCTGCTAAATTCCGCTAACTACTAAACTATAAAAAAATCTGCAGATGCTGTTTGGATCTGGTCATTACTAGCCTTTTGCTCTGTATGCTAGCTGTAACAAATGCCTTTGTGTCGATTTTCCCCAATAGCAGGAGAGGGATAGTGGGGATCATTTGTGATGCTGCCTCCTCTGCTAATGCATTGGTTGTACATGTCCACCATAGATGGAAGACAGACATCAGTGATCCTCTCTGCTGTGATCCTGTTCAAGTTTCTGTCGCTCATCTGACCTACCAGGAAGTGAAGATCATGTCTGCTTAAGTAGCCCAGCTGCATTCCAACTGGAGACAAGTTTGGGTGAGGAAATCATTGAAGCTTCAGGAAGATCCAAATACACATAAAGTTCAACAGATCCCAATGGTCCCTAAATTTGAGGTTAAATTAGAGCCTGTTAAGGGCAGGGGGTCATGAATTTTGTCTCTAATAGAATTTAAGACTTCATGAGGTTCTTTAATGATAAAATTCTCTCTTAGTTCTAAAGGAATAGAATACAAGGCTCAATAGAGTTCTGGCTCTTTGCCAGCCTGGCTGACATGCTGACATTTTTATGTCCTTCTATTAATGAGGAGTAATAGACATTGCATTATAGAGGGCCTTTCTATAGGTTTTAAAGCTGTCCAGATTAAGCGTGGTTCTTCTAATTTGGTGGCACGCAGTATCCTTGCAAGTTTTCACAAATTATGCTCAAGTCTGGGAATTACTCCAATGAGCTTGTCTATTTAGTTTTGTTATCTTCTTTTTTAAAGAGAAAAACTGTCGTGGTAGGTAAAAAAATCCCCCAAAAAATTTAAACTCCACAAAAGAACTGAGAAATCCTCTTCATATTGCAGCATCATGAGTTGTTTGAATACATTACCGCAGAGCATACCAGATGAGGCAGCCTCCCTGTCTGCTCTGTGCAGTGTTTGTTCCCTTAGTTTGACACCGGAGTCAGATGTATTACCATTTATCCACGACTCTGTAAACACAAGGACACAGAATAAAGTGTAGCCCCACAATCGGATGCAATCCGTCTTCATGTCCAGGAAGCGTATGTTTGCCAGAGGGACGCTGGGATCCTTGATGTAAATTTCTTCACTGCAAGCATAGTTAAACATGATAGATTATATGAGGTGAATCAAATTTCTGTGAGTTAAAAGTCTTCTGTTAGCAAACGTTCATATTAAGTTTTGAAATTTTCATATTGAGCAGTTTTGACACTGGAGAATTGCCTTTCCAGAGGCTGGCAGATGTAAATTTCTATATTGTAAAGAATCAGAATAGCTTAAGATGATGAATTACATGAGCGTAATCAAGTTTCTCTGGATAACAAGTCTCTGAAAATATTAATTTTGAGCTACTTTCAGTAAAATAATCCCATTCTCAGAAGTGAAGACTTATAAGGTCAACATTGAGTCCAGGTCAAGAGGGGGTTGATGAAATTTCAGGCCCGTCTCTCGCAGCATGGCTTAGGGAGATGTCTTGGTTGCCAGCTTGAAGAAAAACAACAGGCAGAAAGGAAGGCAAAATGCCAACATTTGTCAGTACTGAATAACAGTAAAAATAAAGCCATGTATACTGTGAAATTAACAGTTGTCAGGCAAGTAAATGTTATCACATATCTTCGAGGTAAGGAGGTGTTCGATGGCTTCATCCACAAGTTGAGGACAACCTGTGACTATCACAAGGTTTGGGTTTGCAGCTCCACTCTGGGGAAACCTACCAACCCAAAAAAAACATAAAACATGCAAACACAATTCACCTCCTGTGTCCAAAATAAGCTTAGAATAGCGAGAGAACGCCAAAATGAACATGTGTTGAATACAGACCAATTATCTTAAAAACAACTTGATCCAACTAATGTAATTCATCATCTCTAACTGTTGTGAGTGTTTTCTAGGCAAAAATGTAATTCCATCTGTCCCTGGAAACACAATTCACCTTCTGTGTCCAAAATAAGCTACAATGGTGAGAGAACGCCAAAATGAACACGTGATGAACACTGACAAATTATGTTAAGAAACTTGATCTTATTAATGTAATTCATCATCTTTAACTATTCTGGGTGTTTCCTGTACAGGATTTCAGGTGTGCCAGTGTTTCCTGCACAGTATTTCAGACCTGTCAGACCCAGAAACACAATTCACCTCCTGTGTCCAATGAGCTTAGTTTGGGTAGAAAACATGAAAATGAGCGTATGATTAACACAGACAAATTATCTGGAGAAACTTCATCCAATTAATGTAATTCATCATCTTTAACTATTCTGAGTGTTTTCTGGGCAAAAATGTAAGTCTGTCAGTCCCTGGAAACGCAATTCACCTCCTGTGTCCAAAATAAGCTTAGAATGGCAAGAGAAAGCCAAAATGGACAGTGTTGAATACAGACAAGTTATCTTAAGAAACTTATTCCAACTGATGAAATTCATCATCTTTAACTATTCTGAGTGATCATGATGAATTACAGTAGTTGGATGAAGTTTCTTAAGATAATTTGTCTGTATTCAACAGTGTCCATTTTGGCTGTCTCTCACCATTCTAAGCTTATTTTAGACACAGGAGGTGAAATGTGTTACCATGGACTGATAGACTTACATTTCCGCCCAGAAAACACTCAGAATAGTTCAAGATGATGAATTACATTAGTAAGATCAAGTTTCTTAAGATAATTTGTCTGTATTCAACAGTGTCCATTTTGGCTTTCTCTCACCATTCTAATTCTCCATTCTAATTCACCAATCTCACCAGCCTATTTTAGACACAGGAGGTGAATTGTCTTTCCAGGGGCTGGCAAAGCTGAACTTCTGTACAGGAAACACTCAGAATAGTTCAAGATGATGAATTACAGTAGTTGGATGAAGTTTCTTAAGATAATTTGTCTGTATTCAACAGTGTCCATTTTGGCTTTCTCTCACCATTCTAAGCTTATTTTAGACACAGGAGGTGAAATGTGTTACCATGGACTGATAGACTTACATTTCCGCCCAGAAAACACTCAGAATAGTTCAAGATGATGAATTACATTAGTAAGATCAAGTTTCTTAAGATAATTTGTCTGTATTCAACAGTGTCCATTTTGGCTTTCTCTCACCATTCTAAGCGTATTTTAGACACAGGAGGTGAATTGTCTTTCTAGGGGCTGGCAAACCTGAACTTCTGTACAGGAAACACTCAGAATAGTTCAAGATGATGAATTACAGTAGTTGGATGAAGTTTCTTAAGATAATTTGTCTGTATTCAACAGTGTCCATTTTGGCTTTCTCTCACCATTCTAATTCTCCATTCTAATTCACCATTCTCACCAGCCTATTTTAGACACAGGAGGTGAATTGTCTTTCCAGGGGCTGGCAAAGCTGAACTTCTGTACAGGAAACACTCAGAATAGTTCAAGATGATGAATTACAGTAGTTGGATGAAGTTTCTTAAGATAATTTGTCCGTATTCAACAGTGTCCATTTTGGCTTTCTCTCACCATTTTAAGCTTATTTTAGACACAGGAGGTGAAATGTGTTACCATGGACTGATAGACTTACATTTCCGCCCAGAAAACACTCAGAATAGTTAAAGATGATGAATTACATTAGTAAGATCAAGTTTCTTAAGATAATTTGTCTGTATTCAACAGTGTCCATTTTGGCTTTCTCTCACCATTCTAAGCTTATTTTGGACACAGGAGGTGAAATGTGTTACCATGGACTGATAGACTTACATTTCCACCCAGAAAACACTCAGAATAGTTCAAGATGATGAATTACATTAGTAAGATCAAGTTTCTTAAGATAATTTGTCTGTATTCAACAGTGTCCATTTTGGCTTTCTCTCACCATTCTAATTCTCCATTCTAATTCACCATTCTCACCAGCCTATTTTAGACACAGGAGGTGAATTGTCTTTCCAGGGGCTGGCAAACCTGAACTTCTGTACAGGAAACACTCAGAATAGTTAAAGATGATGAATTATAGTAGTTGGATGAAGTTTCTTAAGATAATTTGTCTGTATTCAACAGTGTCCATTTTGGCTTTCTCTCACCATTCTAAGCCTATTTTGGACACAGGAGGTGAATTGTCTTTCCAGAAGCTGGCAAAGCTGAACTTCTGCACAGGAAACACTTAGAATAGTTAAAGATGATGAATTATAGTAGTTGGATGAAGTTTCTTAAGATAATTTGTCTGTATTCAACAGTGTCCATTTTGGCTTTCTCTCACCATTCTAAGTCTATTTTGGACACAGGAGGTGAATTGTCTTTCCAGAAGCTGGCAAAGCTGAACTTCTGCACAGGAAACACTTAGAATAGTTAAAGATGATGAATTATAGTAGTTGGATGAAGTTTCTTAAGATAATTTGTCTGTATTCAACAGTGTCCATTTTGGCTTTCTCTCACCATTCTAAGCTTATTTTAGACACAGGAGGTGAAATGTGTTACCATGGACTGATAGACTTACATTTCCGCCCAGAAAACACTCAGAATAGTTAAAGATGATGAATTACATTAGTAAGATCAAGTTTCTTAAGATAATTTGTCTGTATTCAACAGTGTCCATTTTGGCTTTCTCTCACCATTCTAAGCGTATTTTAGACACAGGAGGTGAAATTTGTTACCATGGACTGATAGACTTACATTTCCGCCCAGAAAACACTCAGAATAGTTCAAGATGATGAATTACATTAGTAAGATCAAGTTTCTTAAGATAATTTGTCTGTATTCAACAGTGTCCATTTTGGCTTTCTCTCACCATTCTAATTCTCCATTCTAATTCACCATTCTCACCAGCCTATTTTAGACACAGGAGGTGAATTGTCTTTCCAGGGGCTGGCAAAGCTGAACTTCTGTACAGGAAACACTCAGAATAGTTCAAGATGATGAATTACAGTAGTTGGATGAAGTTTCTTAAGATAATTTGTCTGTATTCAACAGTGTCCATTTTGGCTTTCTCTCACCATTCTAAGCTTATTTTAGACACAGGAGGTGAAATGTGTTACCATGGACTGATAGACTTACATTTCCGCCCAGAAAACACTCAGAATAGTTCAAGATGATGAATTACATTAGTAAGATCAAGTTTCTTAAGATAATTTGTCTGTATTCAACAGTGTCCATTTTGGCTTTCTCTCACCATTCTAAGCGTATTTTAGACACAGGAGGTGAAATGTGTTACCATGGACTGATAGACTTACATTTCCGCCCAGAAAACACTCAGAATAGTTCAAGATGATGAATTACATTAGTAAGATCAAGTTTCTTAAGATAATTTGTCTGTATTCAACAGTGTCCATTTTGGCTTTCTCTCACCATTCTAATTCTCCATTCTAATTCACCATTCTCACCAGCCTATTTTAGACACAGGAGGTGAATTGTCTTTCCAGGGGCTGGCAAAGCTGAACTTCTGTACAGGAAACACTCAGAATAGTTCAAGATGATGAATTACAGTAGTTGGATGAAGTTTCTTAAGATAATTTGTCTGTATTCAACAGTGTCCCTTTTGGCTTTCTCTCACCATTCTAATTCTCCATTCTAATTCACCATTCTCACCAGCCTATTTTAGACACAGGAGGTGAATTGTCTTTCCAGGGGCTGGCAAAGCTGAACTTCTGTACAGGAAACACTCAGAGTAGTTCAAGATGATGAATTACAGTAGTTGGATGAAGTTTCTTAAGATAATTTGTCTGTATTCAACAGTGTCCATTTTGGCTTTCTCTCACCATTCTAAGCTTATTTTAGACACAGGAGGTGAAATGTGTTACCATGGACTGATAGACTTACATTTCCGCCCAGAAAACACTCAGAATAGTTCAAGATGATGAATTACATTAGTAAGATCAAGTTTCTTAAGATAATTTGTCTGTATTCAACAGTGTCCATTTTGGCTTTCTCTCACCATTCTAATTCTCCATTCTAATTCACCATTCTCACCAGCCTATTTTAGACACAGGAGGTGAATTGTCTTTCCTGGGGCTGGCAAAGCTGAACTTCTGTACAGGAAACACTCAGAATAATTCAAGATGATGAATTACAGTAGTTGGATGAAGTTTCTTAAGATAATTTGTCTGTATTCAACAGTGTCCATTTTGGCTTTCTCTCACCATTCTAAGCTTATTTTGGACACAGGAGGTGAAATGTGTTACCATGGACTGATAGACTTACATTTCCACCCAGAAAACACTCAGAATAGTTAAAGATGATGAATTACATTAGTAAGATCAAGTTTCTTAAGATAATTTGTCTGTATTCAACAGTGTCCATTTTGGCTTTCTCTCACCATTCTAAGCGTATTTTAGACACAGGAGGTGAATTGTCTTTCTAGGGGCTGGCAAACCTGAACTTCTGTACAGGAAACACTCAGAATAGTTCAAGATGATGAATTACAGTAGTTGGATGAAGTTTCTTAAGATAATTTGTCTGTATTCAACAGTGTCCATTTTGGCTTTCTCTCACCATTCTAATTCTCCATTCTAATTCACCATTCTCACCAGCCTATTTTAGACACAGGAGGTGAATTGTCTTTCCAGGGGCTGGCAAAGCTGAACTTCTGTACAGGAAACACTCAGAATAGTTCAAGATGATGAATTACAGTAGTTGGATGAAGTTTCTTAAGATAATTTGTCTGTATTCAACAGTGTCCCTTTTGGCTTTCTCTCACCATTCTAATTCTCCATTCTAATTCACCATTCTCACCAGCCTATTTTAGACACAGGAGGTGAATTGTCTTTCCAGGGGCTGGCAAAGCTGAACTTCTGTACAGGAAACACTCAGAGTAGTTCAAGATGATGAATTACAGTAGTTGGATGAAGTTTCTTAAGATAATTTGTCTGTATTCAACAGTGTCCATTTTGGCTTTCTCTCACCATTCTAAGCTTATTTTAGACACAGGAGGTGAAATGTGTTACCATGGACTGATAGACTTACATTTCCGCCCAGAAAACACTCAGAATAGTTCAAGATGATGAATTACATTAGTAAGATCAAGTTTCTTAAGATAATTTGTCTGTATTCAACAGTGTCCATTTTGGCTTTCTCTCACCATTCTAAGCGTATTTTAGACACAGGAGGTGAAATTTGTTACCATGGACTGATAGACTTACATTTCCGCCCAGAAAACACTCAGAATAGTTCAAGATGATGAATTACATTAGTAAGATCAAGTTTCTTAAGATAATTTGTCTGTATTCAACAGTGTCCATTTTGGCTTTCTCTCACCATTCTAATTCTCCATTCTAATTCACCATTCTCACCAGCCTATTTTAGACACAGGAGGTGAATTGTCTTTCCAGGGGCTGGCAAAGCTGAACTTCTGTACAGGAAACACTCAGAATAGTTCAAGATGATGAATTACAGTAGTTGGATGAAGTTTCTTAAGATAATTTGTCTGTATTCAACAGTGTCCATTTTGGCTTTCTCTCACCATTCTAAGCTTATTTTAGACACAGGAGGTGAAATGTGTTACCATGGACTGATAGACTTACATTTCCGCCCAGAAAACACTCAGAATAGTTAAAGATGATGAATTACATTAGTAAGATCAAGTTTCTTAAGATAATTTGTCTGTATTCAACAGTGTCCATTTTGGCTTTCTCTCACCATTCTAAGCGTATTTTAGGCACAGGAGGTGAAATTTGTTACCATGGACTGATAGACTTACATTTCCGCCCAGAAAACACTCAGAATAGTTCAAGATGATGAATTACATTAGTAAGATCAAGTTTCTTAAGATAATTTGTCTGTATTCAACAGTGTCCATTTTGGCTTTCTCTCACCATTCTAATTCTCCATTCTAATTCACCATTCTCACCAGCCTATTTTAGACACAGGAGGTGAATTGTCTTTCCAGGGGCTGGCAAAGCTGAACTTCTGTACAGGAAACACTCAGAATAGTTCAAGATGATGAATTACAGTAGTTGGATGAAGTTTCTTAAGATAATTTGTCTGTATTCAACAGTGTCCATTTTGGCTTTCTCTCACCATTCTAAGCTTATTTTAGACACAGGAGGTGAAATGTGTTACCATGGACTGATAGACTTACATTTCCGCCCAGAAAACACTCAGAATAGTTAAAGATGATGAATTACATTAGTAAGATCAAGTTTCTTAAGATAATTTGTCTGTATTCAACAGTGTCCATTTTGGCTTTCTCTCACCATTCTAAGCGTATTTTAGACACAGGAGGTGAAATTTGTTACCATGGACTGATAGACTTACATTTCCGCCCAGAAAACACTCAGAATAGTTCAAGATGATGAATTACATTAGTAAGATCAAGTTTCTTAAGATAATTTGTCTGTATTCAACAGTGTCCATTTTGGCTTTCTCTCACCATTCTAATTCTCCATTCTAATTCACCATTCTCACCAGCCTATTTTAGACACAGGAGGTGAATTGTCTTTCCAGGGGCTGGCAAAGCTGAACTTCTGTACAGGAAACACTCAGAATAGTTCAAGATGATGAATTACAGTAGTTGGATGAAGTTTCTTAAGATAATTTGTCTGTATTCAACAGTGTCCCTTTTGGCTTTCTCTCACCATTCTAATTCTCCATTCTAATTCACCATTCTCACCAGCCTATTTTAGACACAGGAGGTGAATTGTCTTTCCAGGGGCTGGCAAAGCTGAACTTCTGTACAAGAAACACTCAGAGTAGTTCAAGATGATGAATTACAGTAGTTGGATGAAGTTTCTTAAGATAATTTGTCTGTATTCAACAGTGTCCATTTTGGCTTTCTCTCACCATTCTAAGCTTATTTTAGACACAGGAGGTGAAATGTGTTACCATGGACTGATAGACTTACATTTCCGCCCAGAAAACACTCAGAATAGTTCAAGATGATGAATTACATTAGTAAGATCAAGTTTCTTAAGATAATTTGTCTGTATTCAACAGTGTCCATTTTGGCTTTCTCTCACCATTCTAAGCGTATTTTAGACACAGGAGGTGAAATTTGTTACCATGGACTGATAGACTTACATTTCCGCCCAGAAAACACTCAGAATAGTTCAAGATGATGAATTACATTAGTAAGATCAAGTTTCTTAAGATAATTTGTCTGTATTCAACAGTGTCCATTTTGGCTTTCTCTCACCATTCTAATTCTCCATTCTAATTCACCATTCTCACCAGCCTATTTTAGACACAGGAGGTGAATTGTCTTTCCAGGGGCTGGCAAAGCTGAACTTCTGTACAGGAAACACTCAGAATAGTTCAAGATGATGAATTACAGTAGTTGGATGAAGTTTCTTAAGATAATTTGTCTGTATTCAACAGTGTCCATTTTGGCTTTCTCTCACCATTCTAAGCTTATTTTAGACACAGGAGGTGAAATGTGTTACCATGGACTGATAGACTTACATTTCCGCCCAGAAAACACTCAGAATAGTTAAAGATGATGAATTACATTAGTAAGATCAAGTTTCTTAAGATAATTTGTCTGTATTCAACAGTGTCCATTTTGGCTTTCTCTCACCATTCTAAGCGTATTTTAGACACAGGAGGTGAAATTTGTTACCATGGACTGATAGACTTACATTTCCGCCCAGAAAACACTCAGAATAGTTCAAGATGATGAATTACATTAGTAAGATCAAGTTTCTTAAGATAATTTGTCTGTATTCAACAGTGTCCATTTTGGCTTTCTCTCACCATTCTAATTCTCCATTCTAATTCACCATTCTCACCAGCCTATTTTAGACACAGGAGGTGAATTGTCTTTCCAGGGGCTGGCAAAGCTGAACTTCTGTACAGGAAACACTCAGAATAGTTCAAGATGATGAATTACAGTAGTTGGATGAAGTTTCTTAAGATAATTTGTCTGTATTCAACAGTGTCCATTTTGGCTTTCTCTCACCATTCTAAGCTTATTTTAGACACAGGAGGTGAAATGTGTTACCATGGACTGATAGACTTACATTTCCGCCCAGAAAACACTCAGAATAGTTCAAGATGATGAATTACATTAGTAAGATCAAGTTTCTTAAGATAATTTGTCTGTATTCAACAGTGTCCATTTTGGCTTTCTCTCACCATTCTAAGCGTATTTTAGACACAGGAGGTGAAATTTGTTACCATGGACTGATAGACTTACATTTCCGCCCAGAAAACACTCAGAATAGTTCAAGATGATGAATTACATTAGTAAGATCAAGTTTCTTAAGATAATTTGTCTGTATTCAACAGTGTCCATTTTGGCTTTCTCTTACCATTCTAAGCGTATTTTAGACACAGGAGGTGAAATTTGTTACCATGGACTGATAGACTTACATTTCCGCCCAGAAAACACTCAGAATAGTTCAAGATGATGAATTACATTAGTAAGATCAAGTTTCTTAAGATAATTTGTCTGTATTCAACAGTGTCCATTTTGGCTTTCTCTCACCATTCTAAGCGTATTTTAGACACAGGAGGTGAAATGTGTTACCATGGACTGATAGACTTACATTTCCGCCCAGAAAACACTCAGAATAGTTAAAGATGATGAATTACATTAGTAAGATCAAGTTTCTTAAGATAATTTGTCTGTATTCAACAGTGTCCATTTTGGCTTTCTCTCACCATTCTAAGCGTATTTTAGACACAGGAGGTGAAATTTGTTACCATGGACTGATAGACTTACATTTCCGCCCAGAAAACACTCAGAATAGTTCAAGATGATGAATTACATTAGTAAGATCAAGTTTCTTAAGATAATTTGTCTGTATTCAACAGTGTCCATTTTGGCTTTCTCTCACCATTCTAATTCTCCATTCTAATTCACCATTCTCACCAGCCTATTTTAGACACAGGAGGTGAATTGTCTTTCCAGGGGCTGGCAAAGCTGAACTTCTGTACAGGAAACACTCAGAATAGTTCAAGATGATGAATTACATTAGTAAGATCAAGTTTCTTAAGATAATTTGTCTGTATTCAACAGTGTCCATTTTGGCTTTCTCTCACCATTCTAATTCTCCATTCTAATTCACCATTCTCACCAGCCTATTTTAGACACAGGAGGTGAATTGTCTTTCCAGGGGCTGGCAAACCTGAACTTCTGTACAGGAAACACTCAGAATAGTTCAAGATGATGAATTACAGTAGTTGGATGAAGTTTCTTAAGATAATTTGTCTGTATTCAACAGTGTCCATTTTGGCTTTCTCTCACCATTCTAAGCTTATTTTAGACACAGGAGGTGAAATGTGTTACCATGGACTGATAGACTTACATTTCCGCCCAGAAAACACTCAGAATAGTTAAAGATGATGAATTACATTAGTAAGATCAAGTTTCTTAAGATAATTTGTCTGTATTCAACAGTGTCCATTTTGGCTTTCTCTCACCATTCTAATTCTCCATTCTAATTCACCATTCTCACCAGCCTATTTTAGACACAGGAGGTGAATTGTCTTTCCAGGGGCTGGCAAAGCTGAACTTCTGTACAGGAAACACTCAGAATAGTTCAAGATGATGAATTACAGTAGTTGGATGAAGTTTCTTAAGATAATTTGTCTGTATTCAACAGTGTCCATTTTGGCTTTCTCTCACCATTCTAAGCTTATTTTAGACACAGGAGGTGAAATGTGTTACCATGGACTGATAGACTTACATTTCCGCCCAGAAAACACTCAGAATAGTTAAAGATGATGAATTACATTAGTAAGATCAAGTTTCTTAAGATAATTTGTCTGTATTCAACAGTGTCCATTTTGGCTTTCTCTCACCATTCTAAGCTTATTTTAGACACAGGAGGTGAAATGTGTTACCATGGACTGATAGACTTACATTTCCGCCCAGAAAACACTCAGAATAGTTAAAGATGATGAATTACATTAGTAAGATCAAGTTTCTTAAGATAATTTGTCTGTATTCAACAGTGTCCATTTTGGCTTTCTCTCACCATTCTAATTCTCCATTCTAATTCACCATTCTCACCAGCCTATTTTAGACACAGGAGGTGAATTGTCTTTCCAGGGGCTGGCAAAGCTGAACTTCTGTACAGGAAACACTCAGAATAGTTCAAGATGATGAATTACAGTAGTTGGATGAAGTTTCTTAAGATAATTTGTCTGTATTCAACAGTGTCCCTTTTGGCTTTCTCTCACCATTCTAATTCTCCATTCTAATTCACCATTCTCACCAGCCTATTTTAGACACAGGAGGTGAATTGTCTTTCCAGGGGCTGGCAAAGCTGAACTTCTGTACAAGAAACACTCAGAGTAGTTCAAGATGATGAATTACAGTAGTTGGATGAAGTTTCTTAAGATAATTTGTCTGTATTCAACAGTGTCCATTTTGGCTTTCTCTCACCATTCTAAGCTTATTTTAGACACAGGAGGTGAAATGTGTTACCATGGACTGATAGACTTACATTTCCGCCCAGAAAACACTCAGAATAGTTCAAGATGATGAATTACATTAGTAAGATCAAGTTTCTTAAGATAATTTGTCTGTATTCAACAGTGTCCATTTTGGCTTTCTCTCACCATTCTAAGCGTATTTTAGACACAGGAGGTGAAATTTGTTACCATGGACTGATAGACTTACATTTCCGCCCAGAAAACACTCAGAATAGTTCAAGATGATGAATTACATTAGTAAGATCAAGTTTCTTAAGATAATTTGTCTGTATTCAACAGTGTCCATTTTGGCTTTCTCTCACCATTCTAATTCTCCATTCTAATTCACCATTCTCACCAGCCTATTTTAGACACAGGAGGTGAATTGTCTTTCCAGGGGCTGGCAAAGCTGAACTTCTGTACAGGAAACACTCAGAATAGTTCAAGATGATGAATTACAGTAGTTGGATGAAGTTTCTTAAGATAATTTGTCTGTATTCAACAGTGTCCATTTTGGCTTTCTCTCACCATTCTAAGCTTATTTTAGACACAGGAGGTGAAATGTGTTACCATGGACTGATAGACTTACATTTCCGCCCAGAAAACACTCAGAATAGTTAAAGATGATGAATTACATTAGTAAGATCAAGTTTCTTAAGATAATTTGTCTGTATTCAACAGTGTCCATTTTGGCTTTCTCTCACCATTCTAAGCGTATTTTAGACACAGGAGGTGAAATTTGTTACCATGGACTGATAGACTTACATTTCCGCCCAGAAAACACTCAGAATAGTTCAAGATGATGAATTACATTAGTAAGATCAAGTTTCTTAAGATAATTTGTCTGTATTCAACAGTGTCCATTTTGGCTTTCTCTTACCATTCTAAGCGTATTTTAGACACAGGAGGTGAAATTTGTTACCATGGACTGATAGACTTACATTTCCGCCCAGAAAACACTCAGAATAGTTCAAGATGATGAATTACATTAGTAAGATCAAGTTTCTTAAGATAATTTGTCTGTATTCAACAGTGTCCATTTTGGCTTTCTCTCACCATTCTAAGCGTATTTTAGACACAGGAGGTGAAATTTGTTACCATGGACTGATAGATTTACATTTCCGCCCAGAAAACACTCAGAATAGTTAAAGATGATGAATTACATTAGTAAGATCAAGTTTCTTAAGATAATTTGTCTGTATTCAACAGTGTCCATTTTGGCTTTCTCTCACCATTCTAAGCGTATTTTAGACACAGGAGGTGAAATTTGTTACCATGGACTGATAGACTTACATTTCCGCCCAGAAAACACTCAGAATAGTTCAAGATGATGAATTACATTAGTAAGATCAAGTTTCTTAAGATAATTTGTCTGTATTCAACAGTGTCCATTTTGGCTTTCTCTCACCATTCTAATTCTCCATTCTAATTCACCATTCTCACCAGCCTATTTTAGACACAGGAGGTGAATTGTCTTTCCAGGGGCTGGCAAAGCTGAACTTCTGTACAGGAAACACTCAGAATAGTTCAAGATGATGAATTACATTAGTAAGATCAAGTTTCTTAAGATAATTTGTCTGTATTCAACAGTGTCCCTTTTGGCTTTCTCTCACCATTCTAATTCTCCATTCTAATTCACCATTCTCACCAGCCTATTTTAGACACAGGAGGTGAATTGTCTTTCCAGGGGCTGGCAAAGCTGAACTTCTGTACAGGAAACACTCAGAGTAGTTCAAGATGATGAATTACAGTAGTTGGATGAAGTTTCTTAAGATAATTTGTCTGTATTCAACAGTGTCCATTTTGGCTTTCTCTCACCAGTCTAAGCTTATTTTAGACACAGGAGGTGAAATGTGTTACCATGGACTGATAGACTTACATTTCCGCCCAGAAAACACTCAGAATAGTTCAAGATGATGAATTACATTAGTAAGATCAAGTTTCTTAAGATAATTTGTCTGTATTCAACAGTGTCCATTTTGGCTTTCTCTCACCATTCTAAGCGTATTTTAGACACAGGAGGTGAAATTTGTTACCATGGACTGATAGACTTACATTTCCGCCCAGAAAACACTCAGAATAGTTCAAGATGATGAATTACATTAGTAAGATCAAGTTTCTTAAGATAATTTGTCTGTATTCAACAGTGTCCATTTTGGCTTTCTCTCACCATTCTAATTCTCCATTCTAATTCACCATTCTCACCAGCCTATTTTAGACACAGGAGGTGAATTGTCTTTCCAGGGGCTGGCAAAGCTGAACTTCTGTACAGGAAACACTCAGAATAGTTCAAGATGATGAATTACATTAGTAAGATCAAGTTTCTTAAGATAATTTGTCTGTATTCAACAGTGTCCATTTTGGCTTTCTCTCACCATTCTAATTCTCCATTCTAATTCACCATTCTCACCAGCCTATTTTAGACACAGGAGGTGAATTGTCTTTCCAGGGGCTGGCAAAGCTGAACTTCTGTACAGGAAACACTCAGAATAGTTCAAGATGATGAATTACAGTAGTTGGATGAAGTTTCTTAAGATAATTTGTCTGTATTCAACAGTGTCCATTTTGGCTTTCTCTCACCATTCTAAGCTTATTTTAGACACAGGAGGTGAAATGTGTTACCATGGACTGATAGACTTACATTTCCGCCCAGAAAACACTCAGAATAGTTCAAGATGATGAATTACATTAGTAAGATCAAGTTTCTTAAGATAATTTGTCTGTATTCAACAGTGTCCATTTTGGCTTTCTCTCACCATTCTAATTCTCCATTCTAATTCACCATTCTCACCAGCCTATTTTAGACACAGGAGGTGAATTGTCTTTCCAGGGGCTGGCAAAGCTGAACTTCTGTACAGGAAACACTCAGAATAGTTCAAGATGATGAATTACAGTAGTTGGATGAAGTTTCTTAAGATAATTTGTCTGTATTCAACAGTGTCCATTTTGGCTTTCTCTCACCATTCTAAGCTTATTTTAGACACAGGAGGTGAAATGTGTTACCATGGACTGATAGACTTACATTTCCGCCCAGAAAACACTCAGAATAGTTAAAGATGATGAATTACATTAGTAAGATCAAGTTTCTTAAGATAATTTGTCTGTATTCAACAGTGTCCATTTTGGCTTTCTCTCACCATTCTAAGCGTATTTTAGACACAGGAGGTGAAATTTGTTACCATGGACTGATAGACTTACATTTCCGCCCAGAAAACACTCAGAATAGTTCAAGATGATGAATTACATTAGTAAGATCAAGTTTCTTAAGATAATTTGTCTGTATTCAACAGTGTCCATTTTGGCTTTCTCTCACCATTCTAATTCTCCATTCTAATTCACCATTCTCACCAGCCTATTTTAGACACAGGAGGTGAATTGTCTTTCCAGGGGCTGGCAAAGCTGAACTTCTGTACAGGAAACACTCAGAATAGTTCAAGATGATGAATTACAGTAGTTGGATGAAGTTTCTTAAGATAATTTGTCTGTATTCAACAGTGTCCCTTTTGGCTTTCTCTCACCATTCTAATTCTCCATTCTAATTCACCATTCTCACCAGCCTATTTTAGACACAGGAGGTGAATTGTCTTTCCAGGGGCTGGCAAAGCTGAACTTCTGTACAAGAAACACTCAGAGTAGTTCAAGATGATGAATTACAGTAGTCGGATGAAGTTTCTTAAGATAATTTGTCTGTATTCAACAGTGTCCATTTTGGCTTTCTCTCACCATTCTAAGCTTATTTTAGACACAGGAGGTGAAATGTGTTACCATGGACTGATAGACTTACATTTCCGCCCAGAAAACACTCAGAATAGTTCAAGATGATGAATTACATTAGTAAGATCAAGTTTCTTAAGATAATTTGTCTGTATTCAACAGTGTCCATTTTGGCTTTCTCTCACCATTCTAAGCGTATTTTAGACACAGGAGGTGAAATTTGTTACCATGGACTGATAGACTTACATTTCCGCCCAGAAAACACTCAGAATAGTTCAAGATGATGAATTACATTAGTAAGATCAAGTTTCTTAAGATAATTTGTCTGTATTCAACAGTGTCCATTTTGGCTTTCTCTCACCATTCTAATTCTCCATTCTAATTCACCATTCTCACCAGCCTATTTTAGACACAGGAGGTGAATTGTCTTTCCAGGGGCTGGCAAAGCTGAACTTCTGTACAGGAAACACTCAGAATAGTTCAAGATGATGAATTACAGTAGTTGGATGAAGTTTCTTAAGATAATTTGTCTGTATTCAACAGTGTCCATTTTGGCTTTCTCTCACCATTCTAAGCTTATTTTAGACACAGGAGGTGAAATGTGTTACCATGGACTGATAGACTTACATTTCCGCCCAGAAAACACTCAGAATAGTTAAAGATGATGAATTACATTAGTAAGATCAAGTTTCTTAAGATAATTTGTCTGTATTCAACAGTGTCCATTTTGGCTTTCTCTCACCATTCTAAGCGTATTTTAGACACAGGAGGTGAAATTTGTTACCATGGACTGATAGACTTACATTTCCGCCCAGAAAACACTCAGAATAGTTCAAGATGATGAATTACATTAGTAAGATCAAGTTTCTTAAGATAATTTGTCTGTATTCAACAGTGTCCATTTTGGCTTTCTCTCACCATTCTAATTCTCCATTCTAATTCACCATTCTCACCAGCCTATTTTAGACACAGGAGGTGAATTGTCTTTCCAGGGGCTGGCAAAGCTGAACTTCTGTACAGGAAACACTCAGAATAGTTCAAGATGATGAATTACAGTAGTTGGATGAAGTTTCTTAAGATAATTTGTCTGTATTCAACAGTGTCCATTTTGGCTTTCTCTCACCATTCTAAGCTTATTTTAGACACAGGAGGTGAAATGTGTTACCATGGACTGATAGACTTACATTTCCGCCCAGAAAACACTCAGAATAGTTAAAGATGATGAATTACATTAGTAAGATCAAGTTTCTTAAGATAATTTGTCTGTATTCAACAGTGTCCATTTTGGCTTTCTCTCACCATTCTAAGCGTATTTTAGACACAGGAGGTGAAATTTGTTACCATGGACTGATAGACTTACATTTCCGCCCAGAAAACACTCAGAATAGTTCAAGATGATGAATTACATTAGTAAGATCAAGTTTCTTAAGATAATTTGTCTGTATTCAACAGTGTCCATTTTGGCTTTCTCTCACCATTCTAATTCTCCATTCTAATTCACCATTCTCACCAGCCTATTTTAGACACAGGAGGTGAATTGTCTTTCCAGGGGCTGGCAAAGCTGAACTTCTGTACAGGAAACACTCAGAATAGTTCAAGATGATGAATTACAGTAGTTGGATGAAGTTTCTTAAGATAATTTGTCTGTATTCAACAGTGTCCCTTTTGGCTTTCTCTCACCATTCTAATTCTCCATTCTAATTCACCATTCTCACCAGCCTATTTTAGACACAGGAGGTGAATTGTCTTTCCAGGGGCTGGCAAAGCTGAACTTCTGTACAAGAAACACTCAGAGTAGTTCAAGATGATGAATTACAGTAGTTGGATGAAGTTTCTTAAGATAATTTGTCTGTATTCAACAGTGTCCATTTTGGCTTTCTCTCACCATTCTAAGCTTATTTTAGACACAGGAGGTGAAATGTGTTACCATGGACTGATAGACTTACATTTCCGCCCAGAAAACACTCAGAATAGTTCAAGATGATGAATTACATTAGTAAGATCAAGTTTCTTAAGATAATTTGTCTGTATTCAACAGTGTCCATTTTGGCTTTCTCTCACCATTCTAAGCGTATTTTAGACACAGGAGGTGAAATTTGTTACCATGGACTGATAGACTTACATTTCCGCCCAGAAAACACTCAGAATAGTTCAAGATGATGAATTACATTAGTAAGATCAAGTTTCTTAAGATAATTTGTCTGTATTCAACAGTGTCCATTTTGGCTTTCTCTCACCATTCTAATTCTCCATTCTAATTCACCATTCTCACCAGCCTATTTTAGACACAGGAGGTGAATTGTCTTTCCAGGGGCTGGCAAAGCTGAACTTCTGTACAGGAAACACTCAGAATAGTTCAAGATGATGAATTACAGTAGTTGGATGAAGTTTCTTAAGATAATTTGTCTGTATTCAACAGTGTCCATTTTGGCTTTCTCTCACCATTCTAAGCTTATTTTAGACACAGGAGGTGAAATGTGTTACCATGGACTGATAGACTTACATTTCCGCCCAGAAAACACTCAGAATAGTTAAAGATGATGAATTACATTAGTAAGATCAAGTTTCTTAAGATAATTTGTCTGTATTCAACAGTGTCCATTTTGGCTTTCTCTCACCATTCTAAGCGTATTTTAGACACAGGAGGTGAAATTTGTTACCATGGACTGATAGACTTACATTTCCGCCCAGAAAACACTCAGAATAGTTCAAGATGATGAATTACATTAGTAAGATCAAGTTTCTTAAGATAATTTGTCTGTATTCAACAGTGTCCATTTTGGCTTTCTCTTACCATTCTAAGCGTATTTTAGACACAGGAGGTGAAATTTGTTACCATGGACTGATAGACTTACATTTCCGCCCAGAAAACACTCAGAATAGTTCAAGATGATGAATTACATTAGTAAGATCAAGTTTCTTAAGATAATTTGTCTGTATTCAACAGTGTCCATTTTGGCTTTCTCTCACCATTCTAAGCGTATTTTAGACACAGGAGGTGAAATTTGTTACCATGGACTGATAGACTTACATTTCCGCCCAGAAAACACTCAGAATAGTTCAAGATGATGAATTACATTAGTAAGATCAAGTTTCTTAAGATAATTTGTCTGTATTCAACAGTGTCCATTTTGGCTTTCTCTCACCATTCTAAGCGTATTTTAGACACAGGAGGTGAAATTTGTTACCATGGACTGATAGACTTACATTTCCGCCCAGAAAACACTCAGAATAGTTCAAGATGATGAATTACATTAGTAAGATCAAGTTTCTTAAGATAATTTGTCTGTATTCAACAGTGTCCATTTTGGCTTTCTCTCACCATTCTAATTCTCCATTCTAATTCACCATTCTCACCAGCCTATTTTAGACACAGGAGGTGAATTGTCTTTCCAGGGGCTGGCAAAGCTGAACTTCTGTACAGGAAACACTCAGAATAGTTCAAGATGATGAATTACATTAGTAAGATCAAGTTTCTTAAGATAATTTGTCTGTATTCAACAGTGTCCATTTTGGCTTTCTCTCACCATTCTAATTCTCCATTCTAATTCACCATTCTCACCAGCCTATTTTAGACACAGGAGGTGAATTGTCTTTCCAGGGGCTGGCAAAGCTGAACTTCTGTACAGGAAACACTCAGAATAGTTCAAGATGATGAATTACAGTAGTTGGATGAAGTTTCTTAAGATAATTTGTCTGTATTCAACAGTGTCCATTTTGGCTTTCTCTCACCATTCTAAGCTTATTTTAGACACAGGAGGTGAAATGTGTTACCATGGACTGATAGACTTACATTTCCGCCCAGAAAACACTCAGAATAGTTCAAGATGATGAATTACATTAGTAAGATCAAGTTTCTTAAGATAATTTGTCTGTATTCAACAGTGTCCATTTTGGCTTTCTCTCACCATTCTAAGCGTATTTTAGACACAGGAGGTGAAATTTGTTACCATGGACTGATAGACTTACATTTCCGCCCAGAAAACACTCAGAATAGTTCAAGATGATGAATTACATTAGTAAGATCAAGTTTCTTAAGATAATTTGTCTGTATTCAACAGTGTCCCTTTTGGCTTTCTCTCACCATTCTAATTCTCCATTCTAATTCACCATTCTCACCAGCCTATTTTAGACACAGGAGGTGAATTGTCTTTCCAGGGGCTGGCAAAGCTGAACTTCTGTACAGGAAACACTCAGAGTAGTTCAAGATGATGAATTACAGTAGTTGGATGAAGTTTCTTAAGATAATTTGTCTGTATTCAACAGTGTCCATTTTGGCTTTCTCTCACCATTCTAAGCTTATTTTAGACACAGGAGGTGAAATGTGTTACCATGGACTGATAGACTTACATTTCCGCCCAGAAAACACTCAGAATAGTTCAAGATGATGAATTACATTAGTAAGATCAAGTTTCTTAAGATAATTTGTCTGTATTCAACAGTGTCCATTTTGGCTTTCTCTCACCATTCTAAGCGTATTTTAGACACAGGAGGTGAAATTTGTTACCATGGACTGATAGACTTACATTTCCGCCCAGAAAACACTCAGAATAGTTCAAGATGATGAATTACATTAGTAAGATCAAGTTTCTTAAGATAATTTGTCTGTATTCAACAGTGTCCATTTTGGCTTTCTCTCACCATTCTAATTCTCCATTCTAATTCACCATTCTCACCAGCCTTTTTTAGACACAGGAGGTGAATTGTCTTTCCAGGGGCTGGCAAAGCTGAACTTCTGTACAGGAAACACTCAGAATAGTTCAAGATGATGAATTACAGTAGTTGGATGAAGTTTCTTAAGATAATTTGTCTGTATTCAACAGTGTCCATTTTGGCTTTCTCTCACCATTCTAAGCTTATTTTAGACACAGGAGGTGAAATTTGTTACCATGGACTGATAGACTTACATTTCCGCCCAGAAAACACTCAGAATAGTTAAAGATGATGAATTACATTAGTAAGATCAAGTTTCTTAAGATAATTTGTCTGTATTCAACAGTGTCCATTTTGGCTTTCTCTCACCATTCTAAGCGTATTTTAGACACAGGAGGTGAAATTTGTTACCATGGACTGATAGACTTACATTTCCGCCCAGAAAACACTCAGAATAGTTCAAGATGATGAATTACATTAGTAAGATCAAGTTTCTTAAGATAATTTGTCTGTATTCAACAGTGTCCATTTTGGCTTTCTCTCACCATTCTAATTCTCCATTCTAATTCACCATTCTCACCAGCCTATTTTAGACACAGGAGGTGAATTGTCTTTCCAGGGGCTGGCAAAGCTGAACTTCTGTACAGGAAACACTCAGAATAGTTCAAGATGATGAATTACAGTAGTTGGATGAAGTTTCTTAAGATAATTTGTCTGTATTCAACAGTGTCCCTTTTGGCTTTCTCTCACCATTCTAATTCTCCATTCTAATTCACCATTCTCACCAGCCTATTTTAGACACAGGAGGTGAATTGTCTTTCCAGGGGCTGGCAAAGCTGAACTTCTGTACAGGAAACACTCAGAATAGTTCAAGATGATGAATTACAGTAGTTGGATGAAGTTTCTTAAGATAATTTGTCTGTATTCAACAGTGTCCATTTTGGCTTTCTCTCACCATTCTAATTCTCCATTCTAATTCACCATTCTCACCAGCCTATTTTAGACACAGGAGGTGAATTGTCTTTCCAGGGGCTGGCAAAGCTGAACTTCTGTACAGGAAACACTCAGAATAGTTCAAGATGATGAATTACAGTAGTTGGATGAAGTTTCTTAAGATAATTTGTCTGTATTCAACAGTGTCCCTTTTGGCTTTCTCTCACCATTCTAATTCTCCATTCTAATTCACCATTCTCACCAGCCTATTTTAGACACAGGAGGTGAATTGTCTTTCCAGGGGCTGGCAAAGCTGAACTTCTGTACAGGAAACACTCAGAGTAGTTCAAGATGATGAATTACAGTAGTTGGATGAAGTTTCTTAAGATAATTTGTCTGTATTCAACAGTGTCCATTTTGGCTTTCTCTCACCATTCTAAGCTTATTTTAGACACAGGAGGTGAAATGTGTTACCATGGACTGATAGACTTACATTTCCGCCCAGAAAACACTCAGAATAGTTCAAGATGATGAATTACATTAGTAAGATCAAGTTTCTTAAGATAATTTGTCTGTATTCAACAGTGTCCATTTTGGCTTTCTCTCACCATTCTAAGCGTATTTTAGACACAGGAGGTGAAATTTGTTACCATGGACTGATAGACTTACATTTCCGCCCAGAAAACACTCAGAATAGTTCAAGATGATGAATTACATTAGTAAGATCAAGTTTCTTAAGATAATTTGTCTGTATTCAACAGTGTCCATTTTGGCTTTCTCTCACCATTCTAATTCTCCATTCTAATTCACCATTCTCACCAGCCTATTTTAGACACAGGAGGTGAATTGTCTTTCCAGGGGCTTGCAAAGCTGAACTTCTGTACAGGAAACACTCAGAATAGTTCAAGATGATGAATTACATTAGTAAGATCAAGTTTCTTAAGATAATTTGTCTGTATTCAACAGTGTCCATTTTGGCTTTCTCTCACCATTCTAATTCTCCATTCTAATTCACCATTCTCACCAGCCTATTTTAGACACAGGAGGTGAATTGTCTTTCCAGGGGCTGGCAAAGCTGAACTTCTGTACAGGAAACACTCAGAATAGTTCAAGATGATGAATTACAGTAGTTGGATGAAGTTTCTTAAGATAATTTGTCTGTATTCAACAGTGTCCATTTTGGCTTTCTCTCACCATTCTAAGCTTATTTTAGACACAGGAGGTGAAATGTGTTACCATGGACTGATAGACTTACATTTCCGCCCAGAAAACACTCAGAATAGTTCAAGATGATGAATTACATTAGTAAGATCAAGTTTCTTAAGATAATTTGTCTGTATTCAACAGTGTCCATTTTGGCTTTCTCTCACCATTCTAATTCTCCATTCTAATTCACCATTCTCACCAGCCTATTTTAGACACAGGAGGTGAATTGTCTTTCCAGGGGCTGGCAAAGCTGAACTTCTGTACAGGAAACACTCAGAATAGTTCAAGATGATGAATTACAGTAGTTGGATGAAGTTTCTTAAGATAATTTGTCTGTATTCAACAGTGTCCATTTTGGCTTTCTCTCACCATTCTAAGCTTATTTTAGACACAGGAGGTGAAATGTGTTACCATGGACTGATAGACTTACATTTCCGCCCAGAAAACACTCAGAATAGTTAAAGATGATGAATTACATTAGTAAGATCAAGTTTCTTAAGATAATTTGTCTGTATTCAACAGTGTCCATTTTGGCTTTCTCTCACCATTCTAAGCGTATTTTAGACACAGGAGGTGAAATTTGTTACCATGGACTGATAGACTTACATTTCCGCCCAGAAAACACTCAGAATAGTTCAAGATGATGAATTACATTAGTAAGATCAAGTTTCTTAAGATAATTTGTCTGTATTCAACAGTGTCCATTTTGGCTTTCTCTCACCATTCTAATTCTCCATTCTAATTCACCATTCTCACCAGCCTATTTTAGACACAGGAGGTGAATTGTCTTTCCAGGGGCTGGCAAAGCTGAACTTCTGTACAGGAAACACTCAGAATAGTTCAAGATGATGAATTACAGTAGTTGGATGAAGTTTCTTAAGATAATTTGTCTGTATTCAACAGTGTCCCTTTTGGCTTTCTCTCACCATTCTAATTCTCCATTCTAATTCACCATTCTCACCAGCCTATTTTAGACACAGGAGGTGAATTGTCTTTCCAGGGGCTGGCAAAGCTGAACTTCTGTACAAGAAACACTCAGAGTAGTTCAAGATGATGAATTACAGTAGTTGGATGAAGTTTCTTAAGATAATTTGTCTGTATTCAACAGTGTCCATTTTGGCTTTCTCTCACCATTCTAAGCTTATTTTAGACACAGGAGGTGAAATGTGTTACCATGGACTGATAGACTTACATTTCCGCCCAGAAAACACTCAGAATAGTTCAAGATGATGAATTACATTAGTAAGATCAAGTTTCTTAAGATAATTTGTCTGTATTCAACAGTGTCCATTTTGGCTTTCTCTCACCATTCTAATTCTCCATTCTAATTCACCATTCTCACCAGCCTATTTTAGACACAGGAGGTGAATTGTCTTTCCAGGGGCTTGCAAAGCTGAACTTCTGTACAGGAAACACTCAGAATAGTTCAAGATGATGAATTACATTAGTAAGATCAAGTTTCTTAAGATAATTTGTCTGTATTCAACAGTGTCCATTTTGGCTTTCTCTCACCATTCTAATTCTCCATTCTAATTCACCATTCTCACCAGCCTATTTTAGACACAGGAGGTGAATTGTCTTTCCAGGGGCTGGCAAAGCTGAACTTCTGTACAGGAAACACTCAGAATAGTTCAAGATGATGAATTACAGTAGTTGGATGAAGTTTCTTAAGATAATTTGTCTGTATTCAACAGTGTCCATTTTGGCTTTCTCTCACCATTCTAAGCTTATTTTAGACACAGGAGGTGAAATGTGTTACCATGGACTGATAGACTTACATTTCCGCCCAGAAAACACTCAGAATAGTTCAAGATGATGAATTACATTAGTAAGATCAAGTTTCTTAAGATAATTTGTCTGTATTCAACAGTGTCCATTTTGGCTTTCTCTCACCATTCTAATTCTCCATTCTAATTCACCATTCTCACCAGCCTATTTTAGACACAGGAGGTGAATTGTCTTTCCAGGGGCTGGCAAAGCTGAACTTCTGTACAGGAAACACTCAGAATAGTTCAAGATGATGAATTACAGTAGTTGGATGAAGTTTCTTAAGATAATTTGTCTGTATTCAACAGTGTCCATTTTGGCTTTCTCTCACCATTCTAAGCTTATTTTAGACACAGGAGGTGAAATGTGTTACCATGGACTGATAGACTTACATTTCCGCCCAGAAAACACTCAGAATAGTTAAAGATGATGAATTACATTAGTAAGATCAAGTTTCTTAAGATAATTTGTCTGTATTCAACAGTGTCCATTTTGGCTTTCTCTCACCATTCTAAGCGTATTTTAGACACAGGAGGTGAAATTTGTTACCATGGACTGATAGACTTACATTTCCGCCCAGAAAACACTCAGAATAGTTCAAGATGATGAATTACATTAGTAAGATCAAGTTTCTTAAGATAATTTGTCTGTATTCAACAGTGTCCATTTTGGCTTTCTCTCACCATTCTAATTCTCCATTCTAATTCACCATTCTCACCAGCCTATTTTAGACACAGGAGGTGAATTGTCTTTCCAGGGGCTGGCAAAGCTGAACTTCTGTACAGGAAACACTCAGAATAGTTCAAGATGATGAATTACAGTAGTTGGATGAAGTTTCTTAAGATAATTTGTCTGTATTCAACAGTGTCCCTTTTGGCTTTCTCTCACCATTCTAATTCTCCATTCTAATTCACCATTCTCACCAGCCTATTTTAGACACAGGAGGTGAATTGTCTTTCCAGGGGCTGGCAAAGCTGAACTTCTGTACAAGAAACACTCAGAGTAGTTCAAGATGATGAATTACAGTAGTTGGATGAAGTTTCTTAAGATAATTTGTCTGTATTCAACAGTGTCCATTTTGGCTTTCTCTCACCATTCTAAGCTTATTTTAGACACAGGAGGTGAAATGTGTTACCATGGACTGATAGACTTACATTTCCGCCCAGAAAACACTCAGAATAGTTCAAGATGATGAATTACATTAGTAAGATCAAGTTTCTTAAGATAATTTGTCTGTATTCAACAGTGTCCATTTTGGCTTTCTCTCACCATTCTAAGCGTATTTTAGACACAGGAGGTGAAATTTGTTACCATGGACTGATAGACTTACATTTCCGCCCAGAAAACACTCAGAATAGTTCAAGATGATGAATTACATTAGTAAGATCAAGTTTCTTAAGATAATTTGTCTGTATTCAACAGTGTCCATTTTGGCTTTCTCTCACCATTCTAATTCTCCATTCTAATTCACCATTCTCACCAGCCTATTTTAGACACAGGAGGTGAATTGTCTTTCCAGGGGCTGGCAAAGCTGAACTTCTGTACAGGAAACACTCAGAATAGTTCAAGACGATGAATTACAGTAGTTGGATGAAGTTTCTTAAGATAATTTGTCTGTATTCAACAGTGTCCATTTTGGCTTTCTCTCACCATTCTAAGCTTATTTTAGACACAGGAGGTGAAATGTGTTACCATGGACTGATAGACTTACATTTCCGCCCAGAAAACACTCAGAATAGTTAAAGATGATGAATTACATTAGTAAGATCAAGTTTCTTAAGATAATTTGTCTGTATTCAACAGTGTCCATTTTGGCTTTCTCTCACCATTCTAAGCGTATTTTAGACACAGGAGGTGAAATTTGTTACCATGGACTGATAGACTTACATTTCCGCCCAGAAAACACTCAGAATAGTTCAAGATGATGAATTACATTAGTAAGATCAAGTTTCTTAAGATAATTTGTCTGTATTCAACAGTGTCCATTTTGGCTTTCTCTTACCATTCTAAGCGTATTTTAGACACAGGAGGTGAAATTTGTTACCATGGACTGATAGACTTACATTTCCGCCCAGAAAACACTCAGAATAGTTCAAGATGATGAATTACATTAGTAAGATCAAGTTTCTTAAGATAATTTGTCTGTATTCAACAGTGTCCATTTTGGCTTTCTCTCACCATTCTAAGCGTATTTTAGACACAGGAGGTGAAATTTGTTACCATGGACTGATAGACTTACATTTCCGCCCAGAAAACACTCAGAATAGTTCAAGATGATGAATTACATTAGTAAGATCAAGTTTCTTAAGATAATTTGTCTGTATTCAACAGTGTCCATTTTGGCTTTCTCTCACCATTCTAAGCGTATTTTAGACACAGGAGGTGAAATTTGTTACCATGGACTGATAGACTTACATTTCCGCCCAGAAAACACTCAGAATAGTTCAAGATGATGAATTACATTAGTAAGATCAAGTTTCTTAAGATAATTTGTCTGTATTCAACAGTGTCCATTTTGGCTTTCTCTCACCATTCTAATTCTCCATTCTAATTCACCATTCTCACCAGCCTATTTTAGACACAGGAGGTGAATTGTCTTTCCAGGGGCTGGCAAAGCTGAACTTCTGTACAGGAAACACTCAGAATAGTTCAAGATGATGAATTACATTAGTAAGATCAAGTTTCTTAAGATAATTTGTCTGTATTCAACAGTGTCCATTTTGGCTTTCTCTCACCATTCTAATTCTCCATTCTAATTCACCATTCTCACCAGCCTATTTTAGACACAGGAGGTGAATTGTCTTTCCAGGGGCTGGCAAAGCTGAACTTCTGTACAGGAAACACTCAGAATAGTTCAAGATGATGAATTACAGTAGTTGGATGAAGTTTCTTAAGATAATTTGTCTGTATTCAACAGTGTCCATTTTGGCTTTCTCTCACCATTCTAAGCTTATTTTAGACACAGGAGGTGAAATGTGTTACCATGGACTGATAGACTTACATTTCCGCCCAGAAAACACTCAGAATAGTTCAAGATGATGAATTACATTAGTAAGATCAAGTTTCTTAAGATAATTTGTCTGTATTCAACAGTGTCCATTTTGGCTTTCTCTCACCATTCTAAGCGTATTTTAGACACAGGAGGTGAAATTTGTTACCATGGACTGATAGACTTACATTTCCGCCCAGAAAACACTCAGAATAGTTCAAGATGATGAATTACATTAGTAAGATCAAGTTTCTTAAGATAATTTGTCTGTATTCAACAGTGTCCCTTTTGGCTTTCTCTCACCATTCTAATTCTCCATTCTAATTCACCATTCTCACCAGCCTATTTTAGACACAGGAGGTGAATTGTCTTTCCAGGGGCTGGGAAAGCTGAACTTCTGTACAGGAAACACTCAGAGTAGTTCAAGATGATGAATTACAGTAGTTGGATGAAGTTTCTTAAGATAATTTGTCTGTATTCAACAGTGTCCATTTTGGCTTTCTCTCACCATTCTAAGCTTATTTTAGACACAGGAGGTGAAATGTGTTACCATGGACTGATAGACTTACATTTCCGCCCAGAAAACACTCAGAATAGTTCAAGATGATGAATTACATTAGTAAGATCAAGTTTCTTAAGATAATTTGTCTGTATTCAACAGTGTCCATTTTGGCTTTCTCTCACCATTCTAAGCGTATTTTAGACACAGGAGGTGAAATTTGTTACCATGGACTGATAGACTTACATTTCCGCCCAGAAAACACTCAGAATAGTTCAAGATGATGAATTACATTAGTAAGATCAAGTTTCTTAAGATAATTTGTCTGTATTCAACAGTGTCCATTTTGGCTTTCTCTCACCATTCTAATTCTCCATTCTAATTCACCATTCTCACCAGCCTATTTTAGACACAGGAGGTGAATTGTCTTTCCAGGGGCTGGCAAAGCTGAACTTCTGTACAGGAAACACTCAGAATAGTTCAAGATGATGAATTACAGTAGTTGGATGAAGTTTCTTAAGATAATTTGTCTGTATTCAACAGTGTCCATTTTGGCTTTCTCTCACCATTCTAAGCTTATTTTAGACACAGGAGGTGAAATGTGTTACCATGGACTGATAGACTTACATTTCCGCCCAGAAAACACTCAGAATAGTTAAAGATGATGAATTACATTAGTAAGATCAAGTTTCTTAAGATAATTTGTCTGTATTCAACAGTGTCCATTTTGGCTTTCTCTCACCATTCTAAGCGTATTTTAGACACAGGAGGTGAAATTTGTTACCATGGACTGATAGACTTACATTTCCGCCCAGAAAACACTCAGAATAGTTCAAGATGATGAATTACATTAGTAAGATCAAGTTTCTTAAGATAATTTGTCTGTATTCAACAGTGTCCATTTTGGCTTTCTCTCACCATTCTAATTCTCCATTCTAATTCACCATTCTCACCAGCCTATTTTAGACACAGGAGGTGAATTGTCTTTCCAGGGGCTGGCAAAGCTGAACTTCTGTACAGGAAACACTCAGAATAGTTCAAGATGATGAATTACAGTAGTTGGATGAAGTTTCTTAAGATAATTTGTCTGTATTCAACAGTGTCCCTTTTGGCTTTCTCTCACCATTCTAATTCTCCATTCTAATTCACCATTCTCACCAGCCTATTTTAGACACAGGAGGTGAATTGTCTTTCCAGGGGCTGGCAAAGCTGAACTTCTGTACAGGAAACACTCAGAATAGTTCAAGATGATGAATTACAGTAGTTGGATGAAGTTTCTTAAGATAATTTGTCTGTATTCAACAGTGTCCATTTTGGCTTTCTCTCACCATTCTAATTCTCCATTCTAATTCACCATTCTCACCAGCCTATTTTAGACACAGGAGGTGAATTGTCTTTCCAGGGGCTGGCAAAGCTGAACTTCTGTACAGGAAACACTCAGAATAGTTCAAGATGATGAATTACAGTAGTTGGATGAAGTTTCTTAAGATAATTTGTCTGTATTCAACAGTGTCCATTTTGGCTTTCTCTCACCATTCTAATTCTCCATTCTAATTCACCATTCTCACCAGCCTATTTTAGACACAGGAGGTGAATTGTCTTTCCAGGGGCTGGCAAAGCTGAACTTCTGTACAGGAAACACTCAGAATAGTTCAAGATGATGAATTACAGTAGTTGGATCAAGTTTCTTAAGATAATTTGTCTGTATTCAACAGTGTCCATTTTGGCTTTCTCTCACCATTCTAATTCTCCATTCTAATTCACCATTCTCACCAGCCTATTTTAGACACAGGAGGTGAATTGTCTTTCCAGGGGCTGGCAAAGCTGAACTTCTGTACAGGAAACACTCAGAATAGTTCAAGATGATGAATTACAGTAGTTGGATGAAGTTTCTTAAGATAATTTGTCTGTATTCAACAGTGTCCATTTTGGCTTTCTCTCACCATTCTAAGCTTATTTTAGACACAGGAGGTGAAATGTGTTACCATGGACTGATAGACTTACATTTCCGCCCAGAAAACACTCAGAATAGTTCAAGATGATGAATTACATTAGTAAGATCAAGTTTCTTAAGATAATTTGTTTGTATTCAACAGTGTCCATTTTGGCTTTCTCTCACCATTCTAAGCGTATTTTAGACACAGGAGGTGAAATTTGTTACCATGGACTGATAGACTTACATTTCCGCCCAGAAAACACTCAGAATAGTTCAAGATGATGAATTACATTAGTAAGATCAAGTTTCTTAAGATAATTTGTTTGTATTCAACAGTGTCCATTTTGGCTTTCTCTCACCATTCTAAGCGTATTTTAGACACAGGAGGTGAAATTTGTTACCATGGACTGATAGACTTACATTTCCGCCCAGAAAACACTCAGAATAGTTCAAGATGATGAATTACATTAGTAAGATCAAGTTTCTTAAGATAATTTGTCTGTATTCAACAGTGTCCATTTTGGCTTTCTCTCACCATTCTAAGCGTATTTTAGACACAGGAGGTGAAATTTGTTACCATGGACTGATAGACTTACATTTCCGCCCAGAAAACACTCAGAATAGTTCAAGATGATGAATTACATTAGTAAGATCAAGTTTCTTAAGATAATTTGTCTGTATTCAACAGTGTCCATTTTGGCTTTCTCTCACCATTCTAATTCTCCATTCTAATTCACCATTCTCACCAGCCTATTTTAGACACAGGAGGTGAATTGTCTTTCCAGGGGCTGGCAAAGCTGAACTTCTGTACAGGAAACACTCAGAATAGTTCAAGATGATGAATTACAGTAGTTGGATGAAGTTTCTTAAGATAATTTGTCTGTATTCAACAGTGTCCATTTTGGCTTTCTCTCACCATTCTAAGCTTATTTTAGACACAGGAGGTGAAATGTGTTACCATGGACTGATAGACTTACATTTCCGCCCAGAAAACACTCAGAATAGTTCAAGATGATGAATTACATTAGTAAGATCAAGTTTCTTAAGATAATTTGTTTGTATTCAACAGTGTCCATTTTGGCTTTCTCTCACCATTCTAAGCGTATTTTAGACACAGGAGGTGAAATTTGTTACCATGGACTGATAGACTTACATTTCCGCCCAGAAAACACTCAGAATAGTTCAAGATGATGAATTACATTAGTAAGATCAAGTTTCTTAAGATAATTTGTCTGTATTCAACAGTGTCCATTTTGGCTTTCTCTCACCATTCTAATTCTCCATTCTAATTCACCATTCTCACCAGCCTATTTTAGACACAGGAGGTGAATTGTCTTTCCAGGGGCTGGCAAAGCTGAACTTCTGTACAGGAAACACTCAGAATAGTTCAAGATGATGAATTACAGTAGTTGGATGAAGTTTCTTAAGATAATTTGTCTGTATTCAACAGTGTCCATTTTGGCTTTCTCTCACCATTCTAAGCTTATTTTAGACACAGGAGGTGAAATGTGTTACCATGGACTGATAGACTTACATTTCCGCCCAGAAAACACTCAGAATAGTTAAAGATGATGAATTACATTAGTAAGATCAAGTTTCTTAAGATAATTTGTCTGTATTCAACAGTGTCCATTTTGGCTTTCTCTCACCATTCTAAGCGTATTTTAGACACAGGAGGTGAAATTTGTTACCATGGACTGATAGACTTACATTTCCGCCCAGAAAACACTCAGAATAGTTCAAGATGATGAATTACAGTAGTTGGATGAAGTTTCTTAAGATAATTTGTCTGTATTCAACAGTGTCCATTTTGGCTTTCTCTCACCATTCTAAGCTTATTTTAGACACAGGAGGTGAAATTTGTTACCATGGACTGATAGACTTACATTTCCGCCCAGAAAACACTCAGAATAGTTCAAGATGATGAATTACAGTAGTTGGATGAAGTTTCTTAAGATAATTTGTCTGTATTCAACAGTGTCCATTTTGGCTTTCTCTCACCATTCTAATTCTCCATTCTAATTCACCATTCTCACCAGCCTATTTTAGACACAGGAGGTGAATTGTCTTTCCAGGGGCTGGCAAACCTGAACTTCTGTACAGGAAACACTCAGAATAGTTCAAGATGATGAATTACAGTAGTTGGATGAAGTTTCTTAAGATAATTTGTCTGTATTCAACAGTGTCCATTTTGGCTTTCTCTCACCATTCTAAGCTTATTTTAGACACAGGAGGTGAAATTTGTTACCATGGACTGATAGACTTACATTTCCGCCCAGAAAACACTCAGAATAGTTAAAGATGATGAATTACATTAGTAAGATCAAGTTTCTTAAGATAATTTGTCTGTATTCAACAGTGTCCATTTTGGCTTTCTCTCACCATTCTAAGCGTATTTTAGACACAGGAGGTGAAATTTGTTACCATGGACTGATAGACTTACATTTCCGCCCAGAAAACACTCAGAATAGTTCAAGATGATGAATTACATTAGTAAGATCAAGTTTCTTAAGATAATTTGTCTGTATTCAACAGTGTCCATTTTGGCTTTCTCTCACCATTCTAATTCTCCATTCTAATTCACCATTCTCACCAGCCTATTTTAGACACAGGAGGTGAATTGTCTTTCCAGGGGCTGGCAAACCTGAACTTCTGTACAGGAAACACTCAGAATAGTTCAAGATGATGAATTACAGTAGTTGGATGAAGTTTCTTAAGATAATTTGTCTGTATTCAACAGTGTCCATTTTGGCTTTCTCTCACCATTCTAAGCTTATTTTAGACACAGGAGGTGAAATGTGTTACCATGGACTGATAGACTTACATTTCCGCCCAGAAAACACTCAGAATAGTTAAAGATGATGAATTACATTAGTAAGATCAAGTTTCTTAAGATAATTTGTCTGTATTCAACAGTGTCCATTTTGGCTTTCTCTCACCATTCTAAGCGTATTTTAGACACAGGAGGTGAAATGTGTTACCATGGACTGATAGACTTACATTTCCGCCCAGAAAACACTCAGAATAGTTCAAGATGATGAATTACATTAGTAAGATCAAGTTTCTTAAGATAATTTGTCTGTATTCAACAGTGTCCATTTTGGCTTTCTCTCACCATTCTAAGCGTATTTTAGACACAGGAGGTGAAATTTGTTACCATGGACTGATAGACTTACATTTCCGCCCAGAAAACACTCAGAATAGTTCAAGATGATGAATTACAGTAGTTGGATGAAGTTTCTTAAGATAATTTGTCTGTATTCAACAGTGTCCATTTTGGCTTTCTCTCACCATTCTAAGCTTATTTTAGACACAGGAGGTGAAATGTGTTACCATGGACTGATAGACTTACATTTCCGCCCAGAAAACACTCAGAATAGTTAAAGATGATGAATTACATTAGTAAGATCAAGTTTCTTAAGATAATTTGTTTGTATTCAACAGTGTCCATTTTGGCTTTCTCTCACCATTCTAAGCGTATTTTAGACACAGGAGGTGAAATTTGTTACCATGGACTGATAGACTTACATTTCCGCCCAGAAAACACTCAGAATAGTTCAAGATGATGAATTACATTAGTAAGATCAAGTTTCTTAAGATAATTTGTCTGTATTCAACAGTGTCCATTTTGGCTTTCTCTCACCATTCTAAGCGTATTTTAGACACAGGAGGTGAAATTTGTTACCATGGACTGATAGACTTACATTTCCGCCCAGAAAACACTCAGAATAGTTCAAGATGATGAATTACAGTAGTTGGATGAAGTTTCTTAAGATAATTTGTCTGTATTCAACAGTGTCCATTTTGGCTTTCTCTCACCATTCTAATTCTCCATTCTAATTCACCATTCTCACCAGCCTATTTTAGACACAGGAGGTGAATTGTCTTTCCAGGGGCTGGCAAACCTGAACTTCTGTACAGGAAACACTCAGAATAGTTCAAGATGATGAATTACAGTAGTTGGATGAAGTTTCTTAAGATAATTTGTCTGTATTCAACAGTGTCCATTTTGGCTTTCTCTCACCATTCTAAGCTTATTTTAGACACAGGAGGTGAAATGTGTTACCATGGACTGATAGACTTACATTTCCGCCCAGAAAACACTCAGAATAGTTAAAGATGATGAATTACATTAGTAAGATCAAGTTTCTTAAGATAATTTGTCTGTATTCAACAGTGTCCATTTTGGCTTTCTCTCACCATTCTAAGCGTATTTTAGACACAGGAGGTGAAATGTGTTACCATGGACTGATAGACTTACATTTCCGCCCAGAAAACACTCAGAATAGTTCAAGATGATGAATTACATTAGTAAGATCAAGTTTCTTAAGATAATTTGTCTGTATTCAACAGTGTCCATTTTGGCTTTCTCTCACCATTCTAAGCGTATTTTAGACACAGGAGGTGAAATTTGTTACCATGGACTGATAGACTTACATTTCCGCCCAGAAAACACTCAGAATAGTTCAAGATGATGAATTACAGTAGTTGGATGAAGTTTCTTAAGATAATTTGTCTGTATTCAACAGTGTCCATTTTGGCTTTCTCTCACCATTCTAAGCTTATTTTAGACACAGGAGGTGAAATGTGTTACCATGGACTGATAGACTTACATTTCCGCCCAGAAAACACTCAGAATAGTTAAAGATGATGAATTACATTAGTAAGATCAAGTTTCTTAAGATAATTTGTCTGTATTCAACAGTGTCCATTTTGGCTTTCTCTCACCATTCTAAGCGTATTTTAGACACAGGAGGTGAAATTTGTTACCATGGACTGATAGACTTACATTTCCGCCCAGAAAACACTCAGAATAGTTCAAGATGATGAATTACAGTAGTTGGATGAAGTTTCTTAAGATAATTTGTCTGTATTCAACAGTGTCCATTTTGGCTTTCTCTCACCATTCTAAGCTTATTTTAGACACAGGAGGTGAAATTTGTTACCATGGACTGATAGACTTACATTTCCGCCCAGAAAACACTCAGAATAGTTCAAGATGATGAATTACAGTAGTTGGATGAAGTTTCTTAAGATAATTTGTCTGTATTCAACAGTGTCCATTTTGGCTTTCTCTCACCATTCTAATTCTCCATTCTAATTCACCATTCTCACCAGCCTATTTTAGACACAGGAGGTGAATTGTCTTTCCAGGGGCTGGCAAACCTGAACTTCTGTACAGGAAACACTCAGAATAGTTCAAGATGATGAATTACAGTAGTTGGATGAAGTTTCTTAAGATAATTTGTCTGTATTCAACAGTGTCCATTTTGGCTTTCTCTCACCATTCTAAGCTTATTTTAGACACAGGAGGTGAAATGTGTTACCATGGACTGATAGACTTACATTTCCGCCCAGAAAACACTCAGAATAGTTAAAGATGATGAATTACATTAGTAAGATCAAGTTTCTTAAGATAATTTGTCTGTATTCAACAGTGTCCATTTTGGCTTTCTCTCACCATTCTAAGCTTATTTTAGACACAGGAGGTGAAATTTGTTACCATGGACTGATAGACTTACATTTCCGCCCAGAAAACACTCAGAATAGTTAAAGATGATGAATTACATTAGTAAGATCAAGTTTCTTAAGATAATTTGTCTGTATTCAACAGTGTCCATTTTGGCTTTCTCTCACCATTCTAAGCGTATTTTAGACACAGGAGGTGAAATTTGTTACCATGGACTGATAGACTTACATTTCCGCCCAGAAAACACTCAGAATAGTTCAAGATGATGAATTACATTAGTAAGATCAAGTTTCTTAAGATAATTTGTCTGTATTCAACAGTGTCCATTTTGGCTTTCTCTCACCATTCTAATTCTCCATTCTAATTCACCATTCTCACCAGCCTATTTTAGACACAGGAGGTGAATTGTCTTTCCAGGGGCTGGCAAACCTGAACTTCTGTACAGGAAACACTCAGAATAGTTCAAGATGATGAATTACAGTAGTTGGATGAAGTTTCTTAAGATAATTTGTCTGTATTCAACAGTGTCCATTTTGGCTTTCTCTCACCATTCTAAGCTTATTTTAGACACAGGAGGTGAAATGTGTTACCATGGACTGATAGACTTACATTTCCGCCCAGAAAACACTCAGAATAGTTAAAGATGATGAATTACATTAGTAAGATCAAGTTTCTTAAGATAATTTGTCTGTATTCAACAGTGTCCATTTTGGCTTTCTCTCACCATTCTAAGCGTATTTTAGACACAGGAGGTGAAATGTGTTACCATGGACTGATAGACTTACATTTCCGCCCAGAAAACACTCAGAATAGTTCAAGATGATGAATTACATTAGTAAGATCAAGTTTCTTAAGATAATTTGTCTGTATTCAACAGTGTCCATTTTGGCTTTCTCTCACCATTCTAAGCGTATTTTAGACACAGGAGGTGAAATTTGTTACCATGGACTGATAGACTTACATTTCCGCCCAGAAAACACTCAGAATAGTTCAAGATGATGAATTACAGTAGTTGGATGAAGTTTCTTAAGATAATTTGTCTGTATTCAACAGTGTCCATTTTGGCTTTCTCTCACCATTCTAAGCTTATTTTAGACACAGGAGGTGAAATTTGTTACCATGGACTGATAGACTTACATTTCCGCCCAGAAAACACTCAGAATAGTTCAAGATGATGAATTACAGTAGTTGGATGAAGTTTCTTAAGATAATTTGTCTGTATTCAACAGTGTCCATTTTGGCTTTCTCTCACCATTCTAATTCTCCATTCTAATTCACCATTCTCACCAGCCTATTTTAGACACAGGAGGTGAATTGTCTTTCCAGGGGCTGGCAAACCTGAACTTCTGTACAGGAAACACTCAGAATAGTTCAAGATGATGAATTACAGTAGTTGGATGAAGTTTCTTAAGATAATTTGTCTGTATTCAACAGTGTCCATTTTGGCTTTCTCTCACCATTCTAAGCTTATTTTAGACACAGGAGGTGAAATGTGTTACCATGGACTGATAGACTTACATTTCCGCCCAGAAAACACTCAGAATAGTTAAAGATGATGAATTACATTAGTAAGATCAAGTTTCTTAAGATAATTTGTCTGTATTCAACAGTGTCCATTTTGGCTTTCTCTCACCATTCTAAGCTTATTTTAGACACAGGAGGTGAAATTTGTTACCATGGACTGATAGACTTACATTTCCGCCCAGAAAACACTCAGAATAGTTAAAGATGATGAATTACATTAGTAAGATCAAGTTTCTTAAGATAATTTGTCTGTATTCAACAGTGTCCATTTTGGCTTTCTCTCACCATTCTAAGCGTATTTTAGACACAGGAGGTGAAATTTGTTACCATGGACTGATAGACTTACATTTCCGCCCAGAAAACACTCAGAATAGTTCAAGATGATGAATTACATTAGTAAGATCAAGTTTCTTAAGATAATTTGTCTGTATTCAACAGTGTCCATTTTGGCTTTCTCTCACCATTCTAATTCTCCATTCTAATTCACCATTCTCACCAGCCTATTTTAGACACAGGAGGTGAATTGTCTTTCCAGGGGCTGGCAAACCTGAACTTCTGTACAGGAAACACTCAGAATAGTTCAAGATGATGAATTACAGTAGTTGGATGAAGTTTCTTAAGATAATTTGTCTGTATTCAACAGTGTCCATTTTGGCTTTCTCTCACCATTCTAAGCTTATTTTAGACACAGGAGGTGAAATGTGTTACCATGGACTGATAGACTTACATTTCCGCCCAGAAAACACTCAGAATAGTTAAAGATGATGAATTACATTAGTAAGATCAAGTTTCTTAAGATAATTTGTCTGTATTCAACAGTGTCCATTTTGGCTTTCTCTCACCATTCTAAGCGTATTTTAGACACAGGAGGTGAAATGTGTTACCATGGACTGATAGACTTACATTTCCGCCCAGAAAACACTCAGAATAGTTCAAGATGATGAATTACATTAGTAAGATCAAGTTTCTTAAGATAATTTGTCTGTATTCAACAGTGTCCATTTTGGCTTTCTCTCACCATTCTAAGCGTATTTTAGACACAGGAGGTGAAATTTGTTACCATGGACTGATAGACTTACATTTCCGCCCAGAAAACACTCAGAATAGTTCAAGATGATGAATTACAGTAGTTGGATGAAGTTTCTTAAGATAATTTGTCTGTATTCAACAGTGTCCATTTTGGCTTTCTCTCACCATTCTAAGCTTATTTTAGACACAGGAGGTGAAATGTGTTACCATGGACTGATAGACTTACATTTCCGCCCAGAAAACACTCAGAATAGTTAAAGATGATGAATTACATTAGTAAGATCAAGTTTCTTAAGATAATTTGTTTGTATTCAACAGTGTCCATTTTGGCTTTCTCTCACCATTCTAAGCGTATTTTAGACACAGGAGGTGAAATTTGTTACCATGGACTGATAGACTTACATTTCCGCCCAGAAAACACTCAGAATAGTTCAAGATGATAAATTACATTAGTAAGATCAAGTTTCTTAAGATAATTTGTCTGTATTCAACAGTGTCCATTTTGGCTTTCTCTCACCATTCTAAGCGTATTTTAGACACAGGAGGTGAAATTTGTTACCATGGACTGATAGACTTACATTTCCGCCCAGAAAACACTCAGAATAGTTCAAGATGATGAATTACAGTAGTTGGATGAAGTTTTTTAAGATAATTTGTCTGTATTCAACAGTGTCCATTTTGGCTTTCTCTCACCATTCTAATTCTCCATTCTAATTCACCATTCTCACCAGCCTATTTTAGACACAGGAGGTGAATTGTCTTTCCAGGGGCTGGCAAAGCTGAACTTCTGTACAGGAAACACTCAGAATAGTTCAAGATGATGAATTACAGTAGTTGGATGAAGTTTCTTAAGATAATTTGTCTGTATTCAACAGTGTCCATTTTGGCTTTCTCTCACCATTCTAAGCTTATTTTAGACACAGGAGGTGAAATGTGTTACCATGGACTGATAGACTTACATTTCCGCCCAGAAAACACTCAGAATAGTTAAAGATGATGAATTACATTAGTAAGATCAAGTTTCTTAAGATAATTTGTCTGTATTCAACAGTGTCCATTTTGGCTTTCTCTCACCATTCTAAGCTTATTTTAGACACAGGAGGTGAAATTTGTTACCATGGACTGATAGACTTACATTTCCGCCCAGAAAACACTCAGAATAGTTAAAGATGATGAATTACATTAGTAAGATCAAGTTTCTTAAGATAATTTGTCTGTATTCAACAGTGTCCATTTTGGCTTTCTCTCACCATTCTAAGCGTATTTTAGACACAGGAGGTGAAATTTGTTACCATGGACTGATAGACTTACATTTCCGCCCAGAAAACACTCAGAATAGTTCAAGATGATGAATTACATTAGTAAGATCAAGTTTCTTAAGATAATTTGTCTGTATTCAACAGTGTCCATTTTGGCTTTCTCTCACCATTCTAATTCTCCATTCTAATTCACCATTCTCACCAGCCTATTTTAGACACAGGAGGTGAATTGTCTTTCCAGGGGCTGGCAAACCTGAACTTCTGTACAGGAAACACTCAGAATAGTTCAAGATGATGAATTACAGTAGTTGGATGAAGTTTCTTAAGATAATTTGTCTGTATTCAACAGTGTCCATTTTGGCTTTCTCTCACCATTCTAAGCTTATTTTAGACACAGGAGGTGAAATGTGTTACCATGGACTGATAGACTTACATTTCCGCCCAGAAAACACTCAGAATAGTTAAAGATGATGAATTACATTAGTAAGATCAAGTTTCTTAAGATAATTTGTCTGTATTCAACAGTGTCCATTTTGGCTTTCTCTCACCATTCTAAGCGTATTTTAGACACAGGAGGTGAAATGTGTTACCATGGACTGATAGACTTACATTTCCGCCCAGAAAACACTCAGAATAGTTCAAGATGATGAATTACATTAGTAAGATCAAGTTTCTTAAGATAATTTGTCTGTATTCAACAGTGTCCATTTTGGCTTTCTCTCACCATTCTAAGCGTATTTTAGACACAGGAGGTGAAATTTGTTACCATGGACTGATAGACTTACATTTCCGCCCAGAAAACACTCAGAATAGTTCAAGATGATGAATTACAGTAGTTGGATGAAGTTTCTTAAGATAATTTGTCTGTATTCAACAGTGTCCATTTTGGCTTTCTCTCACCATTCTAAGCTTATTTTAGACACAGGAGGTGAAATGTGTTACCATGGACTGATAGACTTACATTTCCGCCCAGAAAACACTCAGAATAGTTAAAGATGATGAATTACATTAGTAAGATCAAGTTTCTTAAGATAATTTGTTTGTATTCAACAGTGTCCATTTTGGCTTTCTCTCACCATTCTAAGCGTATTTTAGACACAGGAGGTGAAATTTGTTACCATGGACTGATAGACTTACATTTCCGCCCAGAAAACACTCAGAATAGTTCAAGATGATAAATTACATTAGTAAGATCAAGTTTCTTAAGATAATTTGTCTGTATTCAACAGTGTCCATTTTGGCTTTCTCTCACCATTCTAAGCGTATTTTAGACACAGGAGGTGAAATTTGTTACCATGGACTGATAGACTTACATTTCCGCCCAGAAAACACTCAGAATAGTTCAAGATGATGAATTACAGTAGTTGGATGAAGTTTCTTAAGATAATTTGTCTGTATTCAACAGTGTCCATTTTGGCTTTCTCTCACCATTCTAATTCTCCATTCTAATTCACCATTCTCACCAGCCTATTTTAGACACAGGAGGTGAATTGTCTTTCCAGGGGCTGGCAAAGCTGAACTTCTGTACAGGAAACACTCAGAATAGTTCAAGATGATGAATTACAGTAGTTGGATGAAGTTTCTTAAGATAATTTGTCTGTATTCAACAGTGTCCATTTTGGCTTTCTCTCACCATTCTAAGCTTATTTTAGACACAGGAGGTGAAATGTGTTACCATGGACTGATAGACTTACATTTCCGCCCAGAAAACACTCAGAATAGTTCAAGATGATGAATTACATTAGTAAGATCAAGTTTCTTAAGATAATTTGTTTGTATTCAACAGTGTCCATTTTGGCTTTCTCTCACCATTCTAAGCGTATTTTAGACACAGGAGGTGAAATTTGTTACCATGGACTGATAGACTTACATTTCCGCCCAGAAAACACTCAGAATAGTTCAAGATGATGAATTACATTAGTAAGATCAAGTTTCTTAAGATAATTTGTCTGTATTCAACAGTGTCCATTTTGGCTTTCTCTCACCATTCTAAGCGTATTTTAGACACAGGAGGTGAAATTTGTTACCATGGACTGATAGACTTACATTTCCGCCCAGAAAACACTCAGAATAGTTCAAGATGATGAATTACAGTAGTTGGATGAAGTTTCTTAAGATAATTTGTCTGTATTCAACAGTGTCCATTTTGGCTTTCTCTCACCATTCTAATTCTCCATTCTAATTCACCATTCTCACCAGCCTATTTTAGACACAGGAGGTGAATTGTCTTTCCAGGGGCTGGCAAAGCTGAACTTCTGTACAGGAAACACTCAGAATAGTTCAAGATGATGAATTACAGTAGTTGGATGAAGTTTCTTAAGATAATTTGTCTGTATTCAACAGTGTCCATTTTGGCTTTCTCTCACCATTCTAAGCTTATTTTAGACACAGGAGGTGAAATGTGTTACCATGGACTGATAGACTTACATTTCCGCCCAGAAAACACTCAGAATAGTTCAAGATGATGAATTACATTAGTAAGATCAAGTTTCTTAAGATAATTTGTCTGTATTCAACAGTGTCCATTTTGGCTTTCTCTCACCATTCTAAGCGTATTTTAGACACAGGAGGTGAAATTTGTTACCATGGACTGATAGACTTACATTTCCGCCCAGAAAACACTCAGAATAGTTCAAGATGATGAATTACATTAGTAAGATCAAGTTTCTTAAGATAATTTGTCTGTATTCAACAGTGTCCATTTTGGCTTTCTCTCACCATTCTTATTCTCCATTCTAATTCACCATTCTCACCAGCCTATTTTAGACACAGGAGGTGAATTGTCTTTCCAGGGGCTGGCAAAGCTGAACTTCTGTACAGGAAACACTCAGAATAGTTCAAGATGATGAATTACAGTAGTTGGATGAAGTTTCTTAAGATAATTTGTCTGTATTCAACAGTGTCCATTTTGGCTTTCTCTCACCATTCTAAGCTTATTTTAGACACAGGAGGTGAAATGTGTTACCATGGACTGATAGACTTACATTTCCGCCCAGAAAACACTCAGAATAGTTAAAGATGATGAATTACAGTAGTTGGATGAAGTTTCTTAAGATAATTTGTCTGTATTCAACAGTGTCCATTTTGTCTTTCTCTCACCATTCTAAGCGTATTTTAGACACAGGAGGTGAAATTTGTTACCATGGACTGATAGACTTACATTTCCGCCCAGAAAACACTCAGAATAGTTCAAGATGATGAATTACAGTAGTTGGATGAAGTTTCTTAAGATAATTTGTCTGTATTCAACAGTGTCCATTTTGGCTTTCTCTCACCATTCTAATTCTCCATTCTAATTCACCATTCTCACCAGCCTATTTTAGACACAGGAGGTGAATTGTCTTTCCAGGGGCTGGCAAAGCTGAACTTCTGTACAGGAAACACTCAGAATAGTTCAAGATGATGAATTACAGTAGTTGGATGAAGTTTCTTAAGATAATTTGTCTGTATTCAACAGTGTCCATTTTGGCTTTCTCTCACCATTCTAAGCTTATTTTAGACACAGGAGGTGAAATGTGTTACCATGGACTGATAGACTTACATTTCCGCCCAGAAAACACTCAGAATAGTTCAAGATGATGAATTACATTAGTAAGATCAAGTTTCTTAAGATAATTTGTCTGTATTCAACAGTGTCCATTTTGGCTTTCTCTCACCATTCTAAGCGTATTTTAGACACAGGAGGTGAAATTTGTTACCATGGACTGATAGACTTACATTTCCGCCCAGAAAACACTCAGAATAGTTCAAGATGATGAATTACATTAGTAAGATCAAGTTTCTTAAGATAATTTGTCTGTATTCAACAGTGTCCATTTTGGCTTTCTCTCACCATTCTAATTCTCCATTCTAATGGTGAGAGAAAGCCAAAATGGAAACTGTTGAATACAGACAAATTATCTTAAGAAACTTCATCCAACTACTGTAATTCATCATCTTGAACAATTCTGAGTGTTTTCTGGGCGGAAATGTAAGTCTATCAGTCCATGGTAACAAATTTCACCTCCTGTGTCTAAAATACGCTTAGAATGGTGAGAGAAAGCCAAAATGGACACTGTTGAATACAGACAAATTATCTTAAGAAACTTGATCTTACTAATGTAATTCATCATCTTGAACTATTCTGAGTGTTTTCTGGGCGGAAATGTAAGTCTATCAGTCCATGGTAACAAATTTCACCTCCTGTGTCTAAAATACGCTTAGAATGGTGAGAGAAAGCCAAAATGGACACTGTTGAATACAAACAAATTATCTTAAGAAACTTGATCTTACTAATGTAATTCATCATCTTGAACTATTCTGAGTGTTTTCTGGGCGGAAATGTAAGTCTATCAGTCCATGGTAACACATTTCACCTCCTGTATCTAAAATAAGCTTAGAATGGTGAGAGAAAGCCAAAATGGACACTGTTGAATACAGACAAATTATCTTAAGAAACTTGATCTTACTAATGTAATTCATCATCTTGAACTATTCTGAGTGTTTTCTGGGCGGAAATGTAAGTCTATCAGTCCATGGTAACAAATTTCACCTCCTGTGTCTAAAATACGCTTAGAATGGTGAGAGAAAGCCAAAATGGACACTGTTGAATACAGACAAATTATCTTAAGAAACTTGATCTTACTAATGTAATTCATCATCTTTAACTATTCTGAGTGTTTTCTGGGCGGAAATGTAAGTCTATCAGTCCATGGTAACACATTTCACCTCCTGTGTCTAAAATACGCTTAGAATGGTGAGAGAAAGCCAAAATGGACACTGTTGAATACAGACAAATTATCTTAAGAAACTTGATCTTACTAATGTAATTCATCACCTTTAACTATTCTGAGTGTTTTCTGGGCGGAAATGTAAGTCTATCAGTCCATGGTAACACATTTCACCTCCTGTGTCTAAAATAAGCTTAGAATGGTGAGAGAAAGCCAAAATGGACACTGTTGAATACAGACAAATTATCTTAAGAAACTTCATCCAACTACTGTAATTCATCATCTTGAACTATTCTGAGTGTTTCCTGTACAGAAGTTCAGGTTTGCCAGCCCCTGGAAAGACAATTCACCTCCTGTGTCTAAAATAGGCTGGTGAGAATGGTGAATTAGAATGGAGAATTAGAATGGTGAGAGAAAGCCAAAATGGACACTGTTGAATACAAACAAATTATCTTAAGAAACTTGATCTTACTAATGTAATTCATCATCTTGAACTATTCTGAGTGTTTTCTGGGCGGGAATGTAAGTCTATCAGTCCATGGTAACACATTTCACCTCCTGTATCTAAAATAAGCTTAGAATGGTGAGAGAAAGCCAAAATGGACACTGTTGAATACAGACAAATTATCTTAAGAAACTTGATCTTACTAATGTAATTCATCACCTTTAACTATTCTGAGTGTTTTCTGGGCGGAAATGTAAGTCTATCAGTCCATGGTAACACATTTCACCTCCTGTGTCTAAAATAAGCTTAGAATGGTGAGAGAAAGCCAAAATGGACACTGTTGAATACAGACAAATTATCTTAAGAAACTTCATCCAACTACTGTAATTCATCATCTTGAACTATTCTGAGTGTTTCCTGTACAGAAGTTCAGGTTTGCCAGCCCCTGGAAAGACAATTCACCTCCTGTGTCTAAAATAGGCTGGTGAGAATGGTGAATTAGAATGGAGAATTAGAATGGTGAGAGAAAGCCAAAATGGACACTGTTGAATACAGACAAATTATCTTAAGAAACTTGATCTTACTAATGTAATTCATCATCTTGAACTATTCTGAGTGTTTTCTGGGCGGAAATGTAAGTCTATCAGTCCATGGTAACAAATTTCACCTCCTGTGTCTAAAATACGCTTAGAATGGTGAGAGAAAGCCAAAATGGACACTGTTGAATACAGACAAATTATCTTAAGAAACTTGATCTTACTAATGTAATTCATCATCTTTAACTATTCTGAGTGTTTTCTGGGCGGAAATGTAAGTCTATCAGTCCATGGTAACAAATTTCACCTCCTGTGTCTAAAATAAGCTTAGAATGGTGAGAGAAAGCCAAAATGGACACTGTTGAATACAGACAAATTATCTTAAGAAACTTCATCCAACTACTGTAATTCATCATCTTGAACTATTCTGAGTGTTTCCTGTACAGAAGTTCAGGTTTGCCAGCCCCTGGAAAGACAATTCACCTCCTGTGTCTAAAATAGGCTGGTGAGAATGGTGAATTAGAATGGAGAATTAGAATGGTGAGAGAAAGCCAAAATGGACACTGTTGAATACAGACAAATTATCTTAAGAAACTTCATCCAACTACTGTAATTCATCATCTTGAACTATTCTGAGTGTTTTCTGGGCGGAAATGTAAGTCTATCAGTCCATGGTAACAAATTTCACCTCCTGTGTCTAAAATACGCTTAGAATGGTGAGAGAAAGCCAAAATGGACACTGTTGAATACAGACAAATTATCTTAAGAAACTTGATCTTACTAATGTAATTCATCATCTTTAACTATTCTGAGTGTTTTCTGGGCGGAAATGTAAGTCTATCAGTCCATGGTAACACATTTCACCTCCTGTGTCTAAAATAAGCTTAGAATGGTGAGAGAAAGCCAAAATGGACACTGTTGAATACAGACAAATTATCTTAAGAAACTTCATCCAACTACTGTAATTCATCATCTTGAACTATTCTGAGTGTTTCCTGTACAGAAGTTCAGGTTTGCCAGCCCCTGGAAAGACAATTCACCTCCTGTGTCTAAAATAGGCTGGTGAGAATGGTGAATTAGAATGGAGAATTAGAATGGTGAGAGAAAGCCAAAATGGACACTGTTGAATACAGACAAATTATCTTAAGAAACTTGATCTTACTAATGTAATTCATCATCTTGAACTATTCTGAGTGTTTTCTGGGCGGAAATGTAAGTCTATCAGTCCATGGTAACAAATTTCACCTCCTGTGTCTAAAATACGCTTAGAATGGTGAGAGAAAGCCAAAATGGACACTGTTGAATACAGACAAATTATCTTAAGAAACTTGATCTTACTAATGTAATTCATCATCTTTAACTATTCTGAGTGTTTTCTGGGCGGAAATGTAAGTCTATCAGTCCATGGTAACACATTTCACCTCCTGTGTCTAAAATAAGCTTAGAATGGTGAGAGAAAGCCAAAATGGACACTGTTGAATACAGACAAATTATCTTAAGAAACTTCATCCAACTACTGTAATTCATCATCTTGAACTATTCTGAGTGTTTCCTGTACAGAAGTTCAGGTTTGCCAGCCCCTGGAAAGACAATTCACCTCCTGTGTCTAAAATAGGCTGGTGAGAATGGTGAATTAGAATGGAGAATTAGAATGGTGAGAGAAAGCCAAAATGGACACTGTTGAATACAGACAAATTATCTTAAGAAACTTGATCTTACTAATGTAATTCATCATCTTGAACTATTCTGAGTGTTTTCTGGGCGGAAATGTAAGTCTATCAGTCCATGGTAACAAATTTCACCTCCTGTGTCTAAAATACGCTTAGAATGGTGAGAGAAAGCCAAAATGGACACTGTTGAATACAGACAAATTATCTTAAGAAACTTGATCTTACTAATGTAATTCATCATCTTTAACTATTCTGAGTGTTTTCTGGGCGGAAATGTAAGTCTATCAGTCCATGGTAACAAATTTCACCTCCTGTGTCTAAAATAAGCTTAGAATGGTGAGAGAAAGCCAAAATGGACACTGTTGAATACAGACAAATTATCTTAAGAAACTTCATCCAACTACTGTAATTCATCATCTTGAACTATTCTGAGTGTTTCCTGTACAGAAGTTCAGGTTTGCCAGCCCCTGGAAAGACAATTCACCTCCTGTGTCTAAAATAGGCTGGTGAGAATGGTGAATTAGAATGGAGAATTAGAATGGTGAGAGAAAGCCAAAATGGACACTGTTGAATACAGACAAATTATCTTAAGAAACTTCATCCAACTACTGTAATTCATCATCTTGAACTATTCTGAGTGTTTCCTGTACAGAAGTTCAGCTTTGCCAGCCCCTGGAAAGACAATTCACCTCCTGTGTCTAAAATAGGCTGGTGAGAATGGTGAATTAGAATGGAGAATTAGAATGGTGAGAGAAAGCCAAAATGGACACTGTTGAATACAGACAAATTATCTTAAGAAACTTGATCTTACTAATGTAATTCATCATCTTGAACTATTCTGAGTGTTTTCTGGGCGGAAATGTAAGTCTATCAGTCCATGGTAACAAATTTCACCTCCTGTGTCTAAAATACGCTTAGAATGGTGAGAGAAAGCCAAAATGGACACTGTTGAATACAGACAAATTATCTTAAGAAACTTGATCTTACTAATGTAATTCATCATCTTTAACTATTCTGAGTGTTTTCTGGGCGGAAATGTAAGTCTATCAGTCCATGGTAACAAATTTCACCTCCTGTGTCTAAAATAAGCTTAGAATGGTGAGAGAAAGCCAAAATGGACACTGTTGAATACAGACAAATTATCTTAAGAAACTTCATCCAACTACTGTAATTCATCATCTTGAACTATTCTGAGTGTTTCCTGTACAGAAGTTCAGGTTTGCCAGCCCCTGGAAAGACAATTCACCTCCTGTGTCTAAAATAGGCTGGTGAGAATGGTGAATTAGAATGGAGAATTAGAATGGTGAGAGAAAGCCAAAATGGACACTGTTGAATACAGACAAATTATCTTAAGAAACTTGATCTTACTAATGTAATTCATCATCTTGAACTATTCTGAGTGTTTTCTGGGCGGAAATGTAAGTCTATCAGTCCATGGTAACAAATTTCACCTCCTGTGTCTAAAATACGCTTAGAATGGTGAGAGAAAGCCAAAATGGACACTGTTGAATACAGACAAATTATCTTAAGAAACTTCATCCAACTACTGTAATTCATCATCTTGAACTATTCTGAGTGTTTTCTGGGCGGAAATGTAAGTCTATCAGTCCATGGTAACAAATTTCACCTCCTGTGTCTAAAATACGCTTAGAATGGTGAGAGAAAGCCAAAATGGACACTGTTGAATACAGACAAATTATCTTAAGAAACTTGATCTTACTAATGTAATTCATCATCTTGAACTATTCTGAGTGTTTTCTGGGCGGAAATGTAAGTCTATCAGTCCATGGTAACACATTTCACCTCCTGTGTCTAAAATACGCTTAGAATGGTGAGAGAAAGCCAAAATGGACACTGTTGAATACAGACAAATTATCTTAAGAAACTTGATCTTACTAATGTAATTCATCATCTTTAACTATTCTGAGTGTTTTCTGGGCGGAAATGTAAGTCTATCAGTCCATGGTAACACATTTCACCTCCTGTGTCTAAAATAAGCTTAGAATGGTGAGAGAAAGCCAAAATGGACACTGTTGAATACAGACAAATTATCTTAAGAAACTTCATCCAACTACTGTAATTCATCATCTTGAACTATTCTGAGTGTTTCCTGTACAGAAGTTCAGGTTTGCCAGCCCCTGGAAAGACAATTCACCTCCTGTGTCTAAAATAGGCTGGTGAGAATGGTGAATTAGAATGGAGAATTAGAATGGTGAGAGAAAGCCAAAATGGACACTGTTGAATACAGACAAATTATCTTAAGAAACTTGATCTTACTAATGTAATTCATCATCTTGAACTATTCTGAGTGTTTTCTGGGCGGAAATGTAAGTCTATCAGTCCATGGTAACAAATTTCACCTCCTGTGTCTAAAATACGCTTAGAATGGTGAGAGAAAGCCAAAATGGACACTGTTGAATACAGACAAATTATCTTAAGAAACTTGATCTTACTAATGTAATTCATCATCTTTAACTATTCTGAGTGTTTTCTGGGCGGAAATGTAAGTCTATCAGTCCATGGTAACAAATTTCACCTCCTGTGTCTAAAATAAGCTTAGAATGGTGAGAGAAAGCCAAAATGGACACTGTTGAATACAGACAAATTATCTTAAGAAACTTCATCCAACTACTGTAATTCATCATCTTGAACTATTCTGAGTGTTTCCTGTACAGAAGTTCAGGTTTGCCAGCCCCTGGAAAGACAATTCACCTCCTGTGTCTAAAATAGGCTGGTGAGAATGGTGAATTAGAATGGAGAATTAGAATGGTGAGAGAAAGCCAAAATGGACACTGTTGAATACAGACAAATTATCTTAAGAAACTTCATCCAACTACTGTAATTCATCATCTTGAACTATTCTGAGTGTTTTCTGGGCGGAAATGTAAGTCTATCAGTCCATGGTAACAAATTTCACCTCCTGTGTCTAAAATACGCTTAGAATGGTGAGAGAAAGCCAAAATGGACACTGTTGAATACAGACAAATTATCTTAAGAAACTTCATCCAACTACTGTAATTCATCATCTTGAACTATTCTGAGTGTTTTCTGGGCGGAAATGTAAGTCTATCAGTCCATGGTAACAAATTTCACCTCCTGTGTCTAAAATACGCTTAGAATGGTGAGAGAAAGCCAAAATGGACACTGTTGAATACAGACAAATTATCTTAAGAAACTTGATCTTACTAATGTAATTCATCATCTTGAACTATTCTGAGTGTTTTCTGGGCGGAAATGTAAGTCTATCAGTCCATGGTAACACATTTCACCTCCTGTGTCTAAAATACGCTTAGAATGGTGAGAGAAAGCCAAAATGGACACTGTTGAATACAGACAAATTATCTTAAGAAACTTGATCTTACTAATGTAATTCATCATCTTTAACTATTCTGAGTGTTTTCTGGGCGGAAATGTAAGTCTATCAGTCCATGGTAACACATTTCACCTCCTGTGTCTAAAATAAGCTTAGAATGGTGAGAGAAAGCCAAAATGGACACTGTTGAATACAGACAAATTATCTTAAGAAACTTCATCCAACTACTGTAATTCATCATCTTGAACTATTCTGAGTGTTTCCTGTACAGAAGTTCAGGTTTGCCAGCCCCTGGAAAGACAATTCACCTCCTGTGTCTAAAATAGGCTGGTGAGAATGGTGAATTAGAATGGAGAATTAGAATGGTGAGAGAAAGCCAAAATGGACACTGTTGAATACAGACAAATTATCTTAAGAAACTTGATCTTACTAATGTAATTCATCATCTTGAACTATTCTGAGTGTTTTCTGGGCGGAAATGTAAGTCTATCAGTCCATGGTAACAAATTTCACCTCCTGTGTCTAAAATACGCTTAGAATGGTGAGAGAAAGCCAAAATGGACACTGTTGAATACAGACAAATTATCTTAAGAAACTTGATCTTACTAATGTAATTCATCATCTTTAACTATTCTGAGTGTTTTCTGGGCGGAAATGTAAGTCTATCAGTCCATGGTAACACATTTCACCTCCTGTGTCTAAAATAAGCTTAGAATGGTGAGAGAAAGCCAAAATGGACACTGTTGAATACAGACAAATTATCTTAAGAAACTTCATCCAACTACTGTAATTCATCATCTTGAACTATTCTGAGTGTTTCCTGTACAGAAGTTCAGGTTTGCCAGCCCCTGGAAAGACAATTCACCTCCTGTGTCTAAAATAGGCTGGTGAGAATGGTGAATTAGAATGGAGAATTAGAATGGTGAGAGAAAGCCAAAATGGACACTGTTGAATACAGACAAATTATCTTAAGAAACTTGATCTTACTAATGTAATTCATCATCTTGAACTATTCTGAGTGTTTTCTGGGCGGAAATGTAAGTCTATCAGTCCATGGTAACAAATTTCACCTCCTGTGTCTAAAATACGCTTAGAATGGTGAGAGAAAGCCAAAATGGACACTGTTGAATACAGACAAATTATCTTAAGAAACTTGATCTTACTAATGTAATTCATCATCTTTAACTATTCTGAGTGTTTTCTGGGCGGAAATGTAAGTCTATCAGTCCATGGTAACAAATTTCACCTCCTGTGTCTAAAATAAGCTTAGAATGGTGAGAGAAAGCCAAAATGGACACTGTTGAATACAGACAAATTATCTTAAGAAACTTCATCCAACTACTGTAATTCATCATCTTGAACTATTCTGAGTGTTTCCTGTACAGAAGTTCAGGTTTGCCAGCCCCTGGAAAGACAATTCACCTCCTGTGTCTAAAATAGGCTGGTGAGAATGGTGAATTAGAATGGAGAATTAGAATGGTGAGAGAAAGCCAAAATGGACACTGTTGAATACAGACAAATTATCTTAAGAAACTTCATCCAACTACTGTAATTCATCATCTTGAACTATTCTGAGTGTTTTCTGGGCGGAAATGTAAGTCTATCAGTCCATGGTAACAAATTTCACCTCCTGTGTCTAAAATACGCTTAGAATGGTGAGAGAAAGCCAAAATGGACACTGTTGAATACAGACAAATTATCTTAAGAAACTTCATCCAACTACTGTAATTCATCATCTTGAACTATTCTGAGTGTTTTCTGGGCGGAAATGTAAGTCTATCAGTCCATGGTAACAAATTTCACCTCCTGTGTCTAAAATACGCTTAGAATGGTGAGAGAAAGCCAAAATGGACACTGTTGAATACAGACAAATTATCTTAAGAAACTTGATCTTACTAATGTAATTCATCATCTTGAACTATTCTGAGTGTTTTCTGGGCGGAAATGTAAGTCTATCAGTCCATGGTAACACATTTCACCTCCTGTGTCTAAAATACGCTTAGAATGGTGAGAGAAAGCCAAAATGGACACTGTTGAATACAGACAAATTATCTTAAGAAACTTGATCTTACTAATGTAATTCATCATCTTTAACTATTCTGAGTGTTTTCTGGGCGGAAATGTAAGTCTATCAGTCCATGGTAACACATTTCACCTCCTGTGTCTAAAATAAGCTTAGAATGGTGAGAGAAAGCCAAAATGGACACTGTTGAATACAGACAAATTATCTTAAGAAACTTCATCCAACTACTGTAATTCATCATCTTGAACTATTCTGAGTGTTTCCTGTACAGAAGTTCAGGTTTGCCAGCCCCTGGAAAGACAATTCACCTCCTGTGTCTAAAATAGGCTGGTGAGAATGGTGAATTAGAATGGAGAATTAGAATGGTGAGAGAAAGCCAAAATGGACACTGTTGAATACAGACAAATTATCTTAAGAAACTTGATCTTACTAATGTAATTCATCATCTTGAACTATTCTGAGTGTTTTCTGGGCGGAAATGTAAGTCTATCAGTCCATGGTAACAAATTTCACCTCCTGTGTCTAAAATACGCTTAGAATGGTGAGAGAAAGCCAAAATGGACACTGTTGAATACAGACAAATTATCTTAAGAAACTTGATCTTACTAATGTAATTCATCATCTTTAACTATTCTGAGTGTTTTCTGGGCGGAAATGTAAGTCTATCAGTCCATGGTAACACATTTCACCTCCTGTGTCTAAAATAAGCTTAGAATGGTGAGAGAAAGCCAAAATGGACACTGTTGAATACAGACAAATTATCTTAAGAAACTTCATCCAACTACTGTAATTCATCATCTTGAACTATTCTGAGTGTTTCCTGTACAGAAGTTCAGGTTTGCCAGCCCCTGGAAAGACAATTCACCTCCTGTGTCTAAAATAGGCTGGTGAGAATGGTGAATTAGAATGGAGAATTAGAATGGTGAGAGAAAGCCAAAATGGACACTGTTGAATACAGACAAATTATCTTAAGAAACTTGATCTTACTAATGTAATTCATCATCTTGAACTATTCTGAGTGTTTTCTGGGCGGAAATGTAAGTCTATCAGTCCATGGTAACACATTTCACCTCCTGTGTCTAAAATAAGCTTAGAATGGTGAGAGAAAGCCAAAATGGACACTGTTGAATACAGACAAATTATCTTAAGAAACTTCATCCAACTACTGTAATTCATCATCTTGAACTATTCTGAGTGTTTCCTGTACAGAAGTTCAGGTTTGCCAGCCCCTGGAAAGACAATTCACCTCCTGTGTCTAAAATAGGCTGGTGAGAATGGTGAATTAGAATGGAGAATTAGAATGGTGAGAGAAAGCCAAAATGGACACTGTTGAATACAGACAAATTATCTTAAGAAACTTCATCCAACTACTGTAATTCATCATCTTGAACTATTCTGAGTGTTTTCTGGGCGGAAATGTAAGTCTATCAGTCCATGGTAACAAATTTCACCTCCTGTGTCTAAAATAAGCTTAGAATGGTGAGAGAAAGCCAAAATGGACACTGTTGAATACAGACAAATTATCTTAAGAAACTTCATCCAACTACTGTAATTCATCATCTTGAACTATTCTGAGTGTTTTCTGGGCGGAAATGTAAGTCTATCAGTCCATGGTAACAAATTTCACCTCCTGTGTCTAAAATACGCTTAGAATGGTGAGAGAAAGCCAAAATGGACACTGTTGAATACAGACAAATTATCTTAAGAAACTTGATCTTACTAATGTAATTCATCATCTTTAACTATTCTGAGTGTTTTCTGGGCGGAAATGTAAGTCTATCAGTCCATGGTAACACATTTCACCTCCTGTGTCTAAAATAAGCTTAGAATGGTGAGAGAAAGCCAAAATGGACACTGTTGAATACAGACAAATTATCTTAAGAAACTTCATCCAACTACTGTAATTCATCATCTTGAACTATTCTGAGTGTTTCCTGTACAGAAGTTCAGGTTTGCCAGCCCCTGGAAAGACAATTCACCTCCTGTGTCTAAAATAGGCTGGTGAGAATGGTGAATTAGAATGGAGAATTAGAATGGTGAGAGAAAGCCAAAATGGACACTGTTGAATACAGACAAATTATCTTAAGAAACTTGATCTTACTAATGTAATTCATCATCTTGAACTATTCTGAGTGTTTTCTGGGCGGAAATGTAAGTCTATCAGTCCATGGTAACAAATTTCACCTCCTGTGTCTAAAATACGCTTAGAATGGTGAGAGAAAGCCAAAATGGACACTGTTGAATACAGACAAATTATCTTAAGAAACTTGATCTTACTAATGTAATTCATCATCTTTAACTATTCTGAGTGTTTTCTGGGCGGAAATGTAAGTCTATCAGTCCATGGTAACACATTTCACCTCCTGTGTCTAAAATAAGCTTAGAATGGTGAGAGAAAGCCAAAATGGACACTGTTGAATACAGACAAATTATCTTAAGAAACTTCATCCAACTACTGTAATTCATCATCTTGAACTATTCTGAGTGTTTCCTGTACAGAAGTTCAGCTTTGCCAGCCCCTGGAAAGACAATTCACCTCCTGTGTCTAAAATAGGCTGGTGAGAATGGTGAATTAGAATGGAGAATTAGAATGGTGAGAGAAAGCCAAAATGGACACTGTTGAATACAGACAAATTATCTTAAGAAACTTGATCTTACTAATGTAATTCATCATCTTGAACTATTCTGAGTGTTTTCTGGGCGGAAATGTAAGTCTATCAGTCCATGGTAACAAATTTCACCTCCTGTGTCTAAAATACGCTTAGAATGGTGAGAGAAAGCCAAAATGGACACTGTTGAATACAGACAAATTATCTTAAGAAACTTGATCTTACTAATGTAATTCATCATCTTTAACTATTCTGAGTGTTTTCTGGGCGGAAATGTAAGTCTATCAGTCCATGGTAACAAATTTCACCTCCTGTGTCTAAAATAAGCTTAGAATGGTGAGAGAAAGCCAAAATGGACACTGTTGAATACAGACAAATTATCTTAAGAAACTTCATCCAACTACTGTAATTCATCATCTTGAACTATTCTGAGTGTTTCCTGTACAGAAGTTCAGGTTTGCCAGCCCCTGGAAAGACAATTCACCTCCTGTGTCTAAAATAGGCTGGTGAGAATGGTGAATTAGAATGGAGAATTAGAATGGTGAGAGAAAGCCAAAATGGACACTGTTGAATACAGACAAATTATCTTAAGAAACTTCATCCAACTACTGTAATTCATCATCTTGAACTATTCTGAGTGTTTTCTGGGCGGAAATGTAAGTCTATCAGTCCATGGTAACAAATTTCACCTCCTGTGTCTAAAATACGCTTAGAATGGTGAGAGAAAGCCAAAATGGACACTGTTGAATACAGACAAATTATCTTAAGAAACTTCATCCAACTACTGTAATTCATCATCTTGAACTATTCTGAGTGTTTTCTGGGCGGAAATGTAAGTCTATCAGTCCATGGTAACAAATTTCACCTCCTGTGTCTAAAATACGCTTAGAATGGTGAGAGAAAGCCAAAATGGACACTGTTGAATACAGACAAATTATCTTAAGAAACTTGATCTTACTAATGTAATTCATCATCTTGAACTATTCTGAGTGTTTTCTGGGCGGAAATGTAAGTCTATCAGTCCATGGTAACACATTTCACCTCCTGTGTCTAAAATACGCTTAGAATGGTGAGAGAAAGCCAAAATGGACACTGTTGAATACAGACAAATTATCTTAAGAAACTTGATCTTACTAATGTAATTCATCATCTTTAACTATTCTGAGTGTTTTCTGGGCGGAAATGTAAGTCTATCAGTCCATGGTAACACATTTCACCTCCTGTGTCTAAAATAAGCTTAGAATGGTGAGAGAAAGCCAAAATGGACACTGTTGAATACAGACAAATTATCTTAAGAAACTTCATCCAACTACTGTAATTCATCATCTTGAACTATTCTGAGTGTTTCCTGTACAGAAGTTCAGGTTTGCCAGCCCCTGGAAAGACAATTCACCTCCTGTGTCTAAAATAGGCTGGTGAGAATGGTGAATTAGAATGGAGAATTAGAATGGTGAGAGAAAGCCAAAATGGACACTGTTGAATACAGACAAATTATCTTAAGAAACTTGATCTTACTAATGTAATTCATCATCTTGAACTATTCTGAGTGTTTTCTGGGCGGAAATGTAAGTCTATCAGTCCATGGTAACAAATTTCACCTCCTGTGTCTAAAATACGCTTAGAATGGTGAGAGAAAGCCAAAATGGACACTGTTGAATACAGACAAATTATCTTAAGAAACTTGATCTTACTAATGTAATTCATCATCTTTAACTATTCTGAGTGTTTTCTGGGCGGAAATGTAAGTCTATCAGTCCATGGTAACACATTTCACCTCCTGTGTCTAAAATAAGCTTAGAATGGTGAGAGAAAGCCAAAATGGACACTGTTGAATACAGACAAATTATCTTAAGAAACTTCATCCAACTACTGTAATTCATCATCTTGAACTATTCTGAGTGTTTCCTGTACAGAAGTTCAGGTTTGCCAGCCCCTGGAAAGACAATTCACCTCCTGTGTCTAAAATAGGCTGGTGAGAATGGTGAATTAGAATGGAGAATTAGAATGGTGAGAGAAAGCCAAAATGGACACTGTTGAATACAGACAAATTATCTTAAGAAACTTGATCTTACTAATGTAATTCATCATCTTGAACTATTCTGAGTGTTTTCTGGGCGGAAATGTAAGTCTATCAGTCCATGGTAACAAATTTCACCTCCTGTGTCTAAAATACGCTTAGAATGGTGAGAGAAAGCCAAAATGGACACTGTTGAATACAGACAAATTATCTTAAGAAACTTGATCTTACTAATGTAATTCATCATCTTTAACTATTCTGAGTGTTTTCTGGGCGGAAATGTAAGTCTATCAGTCCATGGTAACACATTTCACCTCCTGTGTCTAAAATAAGCTTAGAATGGTGAGAGAAAGCCAAAATGGACACTGTTGAATACAGACAAATTATCTTAAGAAACTTCATCCAACTACTGTAATTCATCATCTTGAACTATTCTGAGTGTTTCCTGTACAGAAGTTCAGGTTTGCCAGCCCCTGGAAAGACAATTCACCTCCTGTGTCTAAAATAGGCTGGTGAGAATGGTGAATTAGAATGGAGAATTAGAATGGTGAGAGAAAGCCAAAATGGACACTGTTGAATACAGACAAATTATCTTAAGAAACTTCATCCAACTACTGTAATTCATCATCTTGAACTATTCTGAGTGTTTTCTGGGCGGAAATGTAAGTCTATCAGTCCATGGTAACAAATTTCACCTCCTGTGTCTAAAATACGCTTAGAATGGTGAGAGAAAGCCAAAATGGACACTGTTGAATACAGACAAATTATCTTAAGAAACTTGATCTTACTAATGTAATTTATCATCTTGAACTATTCTGAGTGTTTTCTGGGCGGAAATGTAAGTCTATCAGTCCATGGTAACAAATTTCACCTCCTGTGTCTAAAATACGCTTAGAATGGTGAGAGAAAGCCAAAATGGACACTGTTGAATACAAACAAATTATCTTAAGAAACTTGATCTTACTAATGTAATTCATCATCTTGAACTATTCTGAGTGTTTTCTGGGCGGAAATGTAAGTCTATCAGTCCATGGTAACACATTTCACCTCCTGTATCTAAAATAAGCTTAGAATGGTGAGAGAAAGCCAAAATGGACACTGTTGAATACAGACAAATTATCTTAAGAAACTTCATCCAACTACTGTAATTCATCATCTTGAACTATTCTGAGTGTTTCCTGTACAGAAGTTCAGCTTTGCCAGCCCCTGGAAAGACAATTCACCTCCTGTGTCTAAAATAGGCTGGTGAGAATGGTGAATTAGAATGGAGAATTAGAATGGTGAGAGAAAGCCAAAATGGACACTGTTGAATACAGACAAATTATCTTAAGAAACTTCATCCAACTACTGTAATTCATCATCTTGAACTATTCTGAGTGTTTTCTGGGCGGAAATGTAAGTCTATCAGTCCATGGTAACAAATTTCACCTCCTGTGTCTAAAATACGCTTAGAATGGTGAGAGAAAGCCAAAATGGACACTGTTGAATACAGACAAATTATCTTAAGAAACTTGATCTTACTAATGTAATTCATCATCTTGAACTATTCTGAGTGTTTTCTGGGCGGAAATGTAAGTCTATCAGTCCATGGTAACAAATTTCACCTCCTGTGTCTAAAATACGCTTAGAATGGTGAGAGAAAGCCAAAATGGACACTGTTGAATACAAACAAATTATCTTAAGAAACTTGATCTTACTAATGTAATTCATCATCTTGAACTATTCTGAGTGTTTTCTGGGCGGAAATGTAAGTCTATCAGTCCATGGTAACACATTTCACCTCCTGTATCTAAAATAAGCTTAGAATGGTGAGAGAAAGCCAAAATGGACACTGTTGAATACAGACAAATTATCTTAAGAAACTTGATCTTACTAATGTAATTCATCATCTTGAACTATTCTGAGTGTTTTCTGGGCGGAAATGTAAGTCTATCAGTCCATGGTAACAAATTTCACCTCCTGTGTCTAAAATACGCTTAGAATGGTGAGAGAAAGCCAAAATGGACACTGTTGAATACAGACAAATTATCTTAAGAAACTTGATCTTACTAATGTAATTCATCATCTTGAACTATTCTGAGTGTTTTCTGGGCGGAAATGTAAGTCTATCAGTCCATGGTAACACATTTCACCTCCTGTGTCTAAAATACGCTTAGAATGGTGAGAGAAAGCCAAAATGGACACTGTTGAATACAGACAAATTATCTTAAGAAACTTGATCTTACTAATGTAATTCATCACCTTTAACTATTCTGAGTGTTTTCTGGGCGGAAATGTAAGTCTATCAGTCCATGGTAACAAATTTCACCTCCTGTGTCTAAAATACGCTTAGAATGGTGAGAGAAAGCCAAAATGGACACTGTTGAATACAAACAAATTATCTTAAGAAACTTGATCTTACTAATGTAATTCATCATCTTGAACTATTCTGAGTGTTTTCTGGGCGGAAATGTAAGTCTATCAGTCCATGGTAACACATTTCACCTCCTGTATCTAAAATAAGCTTAGAATGGTGAGAGAAAGCCAAAATGGACACTGTTGAATACAGACAAATTATCTTAAGAAACTTGATCTTACTAATGTAATTCATCATCTTGAACTATTCTGAGTGTTTTCTGGGCGGAAATGTAAGTCTATCAGTCCATGGTAACACATTTCACCTCCTGTGTCTAAAATACGCTTAGAATGGTGAGAGAAAGCCAAAATGGACACTGTTGAATACAGACAAATTATCTTAAGAAACTTGATCTTACTAATGTAATTCATCATCTTTAACTATTCTGAGTGTTTTCTGGGCGGAAATGTAAGTCTATCAGTCCATGGTAACACATTTCACCTCCTGTGTCTAAAATAAGCTTAGAATGGTGAGAGAAAGCCAAAATGGACACTGTTGAATACAGACAAATTATCTTAAGAAACTTCATCCAACTAATGTAATTCATCATCTTGAACTATTCTGAGTGTTTCCTGTACAGAAGTTCAGGTTTGCCAGCCCCTGGAAAGACAATTCACCTCCTGTGTCTAAAATAGGCTGGTGAGAATGGTGAATTAGAATGGAGAATTAGAATGGTGAGAGAAAGCCAAAATGGACACTGTTGAATACAGACAAATTATCTTAAGAAACTTCATCCAACTACTGTAATTCATCATCTTGAACTATTCTGAGTGTTTTCTGGGCGGAAATGTAAGTCTATCAGTCCATGGTAACACATTTCACCTCCTGTGTCTAAAATACGCTTAGAATGGTGAGAGAAAGCCAAAATGGACACTGTTGAATACAGACAAATTATCTTAAGAAACTTGATCTTACTAATGTAATTTATCATCTTGAACTATTCTGAGTGTTTTCTGGGCGGAAATGTAAGTCTATCAGTCCATGGTAACACATTTCACCTCCTGTGTCTAAAATAAGCTTAGAATGGTGAGAGAAAGCCAAAATGGACACTGTTGAATACAGACAAATTATCTTAAGAAACTTCATCCAACTACTGTAATTCATCATCTTGAACTATTCTGAGTGTTTCCTGTACAGAAGTTCAGGTTTGCCAGCCCCTGGAAAGACAATTCACCTCCTGTGTCTAAAATAGGCTGGTGAGAATGGTGAATTAGAATGGAGAATTAGAATGGTGAGAGAAAGCCAAAATGGACACTGTTGAATACAGACAAATTATCTTAAGAAACTTCATCCAACTACTGTAATTCATCATCTTGAACTATTCTGAGTGTTTTCTGGGCGGAAATGTAAGTCTATCAGTCCATGGTAACAAATTTCACCTCCTGTGTCTAAAATACGCTTAGAATGGTGAGAGAAAGCCAAAATGGACACTGTTGAATACAGACAAATTATCTTAAGAAACTTGATCTTACTAATGTAATTTATCATCTTGAACTATTCTGAGTGTTTTCTGGGCGGAAATGTAAGTCTATCAGTCCATGGTAACACATTTCACCTCCTGTGTCTAAAATAAGCTTAGAATGGTGAGAGAAAGCCAAAATGGACACTGTTGAATACAGACAAATTATCTTAAGAAACTTCATCCAACTACTGTAATTCATCATCTTGAACTATTCTGAGTGTTTTCTGGGCGGAAATGTAAGTCTATCAGTCCATGGTAACAAATTTCACCTCCTGTGTCTAAAATACGCTTAGAATGGTGAGAGAAAGCCAAAATGGACACTGTTGAATACAGACAAATTATCTTAAGAAACTTGATCTTACTAATGTAATTTATCATCTTGAACTATTCTGAGTGTTTTCTGGGCGGAAATGTAAGTCTATCAGTCCATGGTAACACATTTCACCTCCTGTGTCTAAAATAAGCTTAGAATGGTGAGAGAAAGCCAAAATGGACACTGTTGAATACAGACAAATTATCTTAAGAAACTTCATCCAACTACTGTAATTCATCATCTTGAACTATTCTGAGTGTTTTCTGGGCGGAAATGTAAGTCTATCAGTCCATGGTAACAAATTTCACCTCCTGTGTCTAAAATACGCTTAGAATGGTGAGAGAAAGCCAAAATGGACACTGTTGAATACAGACAAATTATCTTAAGAAACTTGATCTTACTAATGTAATTCATCATCTTGAACTATTCTGAGTGTTTTCTGGGCGGAAATGTAAGTCTATCAGTCCATGGTAACAAATTTCACCTCCTGTGTCTAAAATACGCTTAGAATGGTGAGAGAAAGCCAAAATGGACACTGTTGAATACAAACAAATTATCTTAAGAAACTTGATCTTACTAATGTAATTCATCATCTTGAACTATTCTGAGTGTTTTCTGGGCGGAAATGTAAGTCTATCAGTCCATGGTAACACATTTCACCTCCTGTATCTAAAATAAGCTTAGAATGGTGAGAGAAAGCCAAAATGGACACTGTTGAATACAGACAAATTATCTTAAGAAACTTGATCTTACTAATGTAATTCATCATCTTGAACTATTCTGAGTGTTTTCTGGGCGGAAATGTAAGTCTATCAGTCCATGGTAACACATTTCACCTCCTGTGTCTAAAATACGCTTAGAATGGTGAGAGAAAGCCAAAATGGACACTGTTGAATACAGACAAATTATCTTAAGAAACTTGATCTTACTAATGTAATTCATCATCTTTAACTATTCTGAGTGTTTTCTGGGCGGAAATGTAAGTCTATCAGTCCATGGTAACACATTTCACCTCCTGTGTCTAAAATAAGCTTAGAATGGTGAGAGAAAGCCAAAATGGACACTGTTGAATACAGACAAATTATCTTAAGAAACTTCATCCAACTAATGTAATTCATCATCTTGAACTATTCTGAGTGTTTCCTGTACAGAAGTTCAGGTTTGCCAGCCCCTGGAAAGACAATTCACCTCCTGTGTCTAAAATAGGCTGGTGAGAATGGTGAATTAGAATGGAGAATTAGAATGGTGAGAGAAAGCCAAAATGGACACTGTTGAATACAGACAAATTATCTTAAGAAACTTCATCCAACTACTGTAATTCATCATCTTGAACTATTCTGAGTGTTTTCTGGGCGGAAATGTAAGTCTATCAGTCCATGGTAACACATTTCACCTCCTGTGTCTAAAATACGCTTAGAATGGTGAGAGAAAGCCAAAATGGACACTGTTGAATACAGACAAATTATCTTAAGAAACTTGATCTTACTAATGTAATTTATCATCTTGAACTATTCTGAGTGTTTTCTGGGCGGAAATGTAAGTCTATCAGTCCATGGTAACAAATTTCACCTCCTGTGTCTAAAATACGCTTAGAATGGTGAGAGAAAGCCAAAATGGACACTGTTGAATACAAACAAATTATCTTAAGAAACTTGATCTTACTAATGTAATTCATCATCTTGAACTATTCTGAGTGTTTTCTGGGCGGAAATGTAAGTCTATCAGTCCATGGTAACACATTTCACCTCCTGTGTCTAAAATAAGCTTAGAATGGTGAGAGAAAGCCAAAATGGACACTGTTGAATACAGACAAATTATCTTAAGAAACTTCATCCAACTACTGTAATTCATCATCTTGAACTATTCTGAGTGTTTCCTGTACAGAAGTTCAGCTTTGCCAGCCCCTGGAAAGACAATTCACCTCCTGTGTCTAAAATAGGCTGGTGAGAATGGTGAATTAGAATGGAGAATTAGAATGGTGAGAGAAAGCCAAAATGGACACTGTTGAATACAGACAAATTATCTTAAGAAACTTCATCCAACTACTGTAATTCATCATTTTGAACTATTCTGAGTGTTTTCTGGGCGGAAATGTAAGTCTATCAGTCCATGGTAACAAATTTCACCTCCTGTGTCTAAAATACGCTTAGAATGGTGAGAGAAAGCCAAAATGGACACTGTTGAATACAGACAAATTATCTTAAGAAACTTGATCTTACTAATGTAATTCATCATCTTGAACTATTCTGAGTGTTTTCTGGGCGGAAATGTAAGTCTATCAGTCCATGGTAACAAATTTCACCTCCTGTGTCTAAAATACGCTTAGAATGGTGAGAGAAAGCCAAAATGGACACTGTTGAATACAAACAAATTATCTTAAGAAACTTGATCTTACTAATGTAATTCATCATCTTGAACTATTCTGAGTGTTTTCTGAGCGGAAATGTAAGTCTATCAGTCCATGGTAACACATTTCACCTCCTGTATCTAAAATAAGCTTAGAATGGTGAGAGAAAGCCAAAATGGACACTGTTGAATACAGACAAATTATCTTAAGAAACTTCATCCAACTACTGTAATTCATCATCTTTAACTATTCTGAGTGTTTTCTGTACAGAAGTTCAGCTTTGCCAGCCCCTGGAAAGACAATTCACCTCCTGTGTCTAAAATAGGCTGGTGAGAATGGTGAATTAGAATGGAGAATTAGAATGGTGAGAGAAAGCCAAAATGGACACTGTTGAATACAGACAAATTATCTTAAGAAACTTCATCCAACTACTGTAATTCATCATCTTGAACTATTCTGAGTGTTTCCTGTACAGAAGTTCAGCTTTGCCAGCCCCTGGAAAGACAATTCACCTCCTGTGTCTAAAATAGGCTGGTGAGAATGGTGAATTAGAATGGAGAATTAGAATGGTGAGAGAAAGCCAAAATGGACACTGTTGAATACAGACAAATTATCTTAAGAAACTTCATCCAACTACTGTAATTCATCATCTTGAACTATTCTGAGTGTTTTCTGGGCGGAAATGTAAGTCTATCAGTCCATGGTAACAAATTTCACCTCCTGTGTCTAAAATACGCTTAGAATGGTGAGAGAAAGCCAAAATGGACACTGTTGAATACAGACAAATTATCTTAAGAAACTTGATCTTACTAATGTAATTTATCATCTTGAACTATTCTGAGTGTTTTCTGGGCGGAAATGTAAGTCTATCAGTCCATGGTAACACATTTCACCTCCTGTGTCTAAAATAAGCTTAGAATGGTGAGAGACAGCCAAAATGGACACTGTTGAATACAGACAAATTATCTTAAGAAACTTCATCCAACTAATGTAATTTATCATCTTGAACTATTCTGAGTGTTTTCTGGGCGGAAATGTAAGTCTATCAGTCCATGGTAACACATTTCACCTCCTGTGTCTAAAATACGCTTAGAATGGTGAGAGAAAGCCAAAATGGACACTGTTGAATACAGACAAATTATCTTAAGAAACTTCATCCAACTAATGTAATTCATCATCTTGAACTATTCTGAGTGTTTTCTGGGCGGAAATGTAAGTCTATCAGTCCATGGTAACAAATTTCACCTCCTGTGTCTAAAATACGCTTAGAATGGTGAGAGAAAGCCAAAATGGACACTGTTGAATACAAACAAATTATCTTAAGAAACTTGATCTTACTAATGTAATTCATCATCTTGAACTATTCTGAGTGTTTTCTGGGCGGAAATGTAAGTCTATCAGTCCATGGTAACACATTTCACCTCCTGTGTCTAAAATAAGCTTAGAATGGTGAGAGAAAGCCAAAATGGACACTGTTGAATACAGACAAATTATCTTAAGAAACTTCATCCAACTACTGTAATTCATCATCTTGAACTATTCTGAGTGTTTTCTGGGCGGAAATGTAAGTCTATCAGTCCATGGTAACAAATTTCACCTCCTGTGTCTAAAATACGCTTAGAATGGTGAGAGAAAGCCAAAATGGACACTGTTGAATACAGACAAATTATCTTAAGAAACTTGATCTTACTAATGTAATTCATCATCTTGAACTATTCTGAGTGTTTTCTGGGCGGAAATGTAAGTCTATCAGTCCATGGTAACACATTTCACCTCCTGTGTCTAAAATACGCTTAGAATGGTGAGAGAAAGCCAAAATGGACACTGTTGAATACAGACAAATTATCTTAAGAAACTTGATCTTACTAATGTCATTCATCATCTTTAACTATTCTGAGTGTTTTCTGGGCGGAAATGTAAGTCTATCAGTCCATGGTAACACATTTCACCTCCTGTGTCTAAAATAAGCTTAGAATGGTGAGAGAAAGCCAAAATGGACACTGTTGAATACAGACAAATTATCTTAAGAAACTTCATCCAACTACTGTAATTCATCATCTTGAACTATTCTGAGTGTTTCCTGTACAGAAGTTCAGGTTTGCCAGCCCCTGGAAAGACAATTCACCTCCTGTGTCTAAAATAGGCTGGTGAGAATGGTGAATTAGAATGGAGAATTAGAATGGTGAGAGAAAGCCAAAATGGACACTGTTGAATACAGACAAATTATCTTAAGAAACTTCATCCAACTACTGTAATTCATCATCTTGAACTATTCTGAGTGTTTTCTGGGCGGAAATGTAAGTCTATCAGTCCATGGTAACAAATTTCACCTCCTGTGTCTAAAATACGCTTAGAATGGTGAGAGAAAGCCAAAATGGACACTGTTGAATACAAACAAATTATCTTAAGAAACTTGATCTTACTAATGTAATTCATCATCTTGAACTATTCTGAGTGTTTTCTGGGCGGAAATGTAAGTCTATCAGTCCATGGTAACACATTTCACCTCCTGTGTCTAAAATAAGCTTAGAATGGTGAGAGAAAGCCAAAATGGACACTGTTGAATACAGACAAATTATCTTAAGAAACTTCATCCAACTACTGTAATTCATCATCTTTAACTATTCTGAGTGTTTTCTGTACAGAAGTTCAGGTTTGCCAGCCCCTGGAAAGACAATTCACCTCCTGTGTCTAAAATAGGCTGGTGAGAATGGTGAATTAGAATGGAGAATTAGAATGGTGAGAGAAAGCCAAAATGGACACTGTTGAATACAGACAAATTATCTTAAGAAACTTCATCCAACTAATGTAATTCATCATCTTGAACTATTCTGAGTGTTTTCTGGGCGGAAATGTAAGTCTATCAGTCCATGGTAACAAATTTCACCTCCTGTGTCTAAAATACGCTTAGAATGGTGAGAGAAAGCCAAAATGGACACTGTTGAATACAGACAAATTATCTTAAGAAACTTGATCTTACTAATGTAATTTATCATCTTGAACTATTCTGAGTGTTTTCTGGGCGGAAATGTAAGTCTATCAGTCCATGGTAACAAATTTCACCTCCTGTGTCTAAAATACGCTTAGAATGGTGAGAGAAAGCCAAAATGGACACTGTTGAATACAAACAAATTATCTTAAGAAACTTGATCTTACTAATGTAATTCATCATCTTGAACTATTCTGAGTGTTTTCTGGGCGGAAATGTAAGTCTATCAGTCCATGGTAACACATTTCACCTCCTGTGTCTAAAATAAGCTTAGAATGGTGAGAGAAAGCCAAAATGGACACTGTTGAATACAGACAAATTATCTTAAGAAACTTCATCCAACTACTGTAATTCATCATCTTGAACTATTCTGAGTGTTTTCTGGGCGGAAATGTAAGTCTATCAGTCCATGGTAACAAATTTCACCTCCTGTGTCTAAAATACGCTTAGAATGGTGAGAGAAAGCCAAAATGGACACTGTTGAATACAGACAAATTATCTTAAGAAACTTGATCTTACTAATGTAATTCATCATCTTGAACTATTCTGAGTGTTTTCTGGGCGGAAATGTAAGTCTATCAGTCCATGGTAACACATTTCACCTCCTGTGTCTAAAATACGCTTAGAATGGTGAGAGAAAGCCAAAATGGACACTGTTGAATACAGACAAATTATCTTAAGAAACTTGATCTTACTAATGTAATTCATCATCTTGAACTATTCTGAGTGTTTTCTGGGCGGAAATGTAAGTCTATCAGTCCATGGTAACACATTTCACCTCCTGTGTCTAAAATAAGCTTAGAATGGTGAGAGAAAGCCAAAATGGACACTGTTGAATACAGACAAATTATCTTAAGAAACTTGATCTTACTAATGTAATTCATCATCTTGAACTATTCTGAGTGTTTTCTGGGCGGAAATGTAAGTCTATCAGTCCATGGTAACACATTTCACCTCCTGTGTCTAAAATAAGCTTAGAATGGTGAGAGAAAGCCAAAATGGACACTGTTGAATACAGACAAATTATCTTAAGAAACTTCATCCAACTACTGTAATTCATCATCTTGAACTATTCTGAGTGTTTCCTGTACAGAAGTTCAGCTTTGCCAGCCCCTGGAAAGACAATTCACCTCCTGTGTCTAAAATAGGCTGGTGAGAATGGTGAATTAGAATGGAGAATTAGAATGGTGAGAGAAAGCCAAAATGGACACTGTTGAATACAGACAAATTATCTTAAGAAACTTCATCCAACTACTGTAATTCATCATCTTGAACTATTCTGAGTGTTTTCTGGGCGGAAATGTAAGTCTATCAGTCCATGGTAACAAATTTCACCTCCTGTGTCTAAAATACGCTTAGAATGGTGAGAGAAAGCCAAAATGGACACTGTTGAATACAGACAAATTATCTTAAGAAACTTGATCTTACTAATGTAATTCATCATCTTTAACTATTCTGAGTGTTTTCTGGGCGGAAATGTAAGTCTATCAGTCCATGGTAACACATTTCACCTCCTGTGTCTAAAATAAGCTTAGAATGGTGAGAGAAAGCCAAAATGGACACTGTTGAATACAGACAAATTATCTTAAGAAACTTCATCCAACTACTGTAATTCATCATCTTGAACTATTCTGAGTGTTTTCTGGGCGGAAATGTAAGTCTATCAGTCCATGGTAACAAATTTCACCTCCTGTGTCTAAAATACGCTTAGAATGGTGAGAGAAAGCCAAAATGGACACTGTTGAATACAGACAAATTATCTTAAGAAACTTCATCCAACTACTGTAATTCATCATCTTGAACTATTCTGAGTGTTTCCTGTACAGAAGTTCAGGTTTGCCAGCCCCTGGAAAGACAATTCACCTCCTGTGTCTAAAATAGGCTGGTGAGAATGGTGAATTAGAATGGAGAATTAGAATGGTGAGAGAAAGCCAAAATGGACACTGTTGAATACAGACAAATTATCTTAAGAAACTTGATCTTACTAATGTAATTCATCCTCTTTAACTATTCTGAGTGTTTTCTGGGCGGAAATGTAAGTCTATCAGTCCATGGTAACACATTTCACCTCCTGTGTCTAAAATAAGCTTAGAATGGTGAGAGAAAGCCAAAATGGACACTGTTGAATACAGACAAATTATCTTAAGAAACTTCATCCAACTACTGTAATTCATCATCTTGAACTATTCTGAGTGTTTCCTGTACAGAAGTTCAGGTTTGCCAGCCCCTGGAAAGACAATTCACCTCCTGTGTCTAAAATAGGCTGGTGAGAATGGTGAATTAGAATGGAGAATTAGAATGGTGAGAGAAAGCCAAAATGGACACTGTTGAATACAGACAAATTATCTTAAGAAACTTCATCCAACTACTGTAATTCATCATCTTGAACTATTCTGAGTGTTTTCTGGGCGGAAATGTAAGTCTATCAGTCCATGGTAACAAATTTCACCTCCTGTGTCTAAAATACGCTTAGAATGGTGAGAGAAAGCCAAAATGGACACTGTTGAATACAAACAAATTATCTTAAGAAACTTGATCTTACTAATGTAATTCATCATCTTGAACTATTCTGAGTGTTTTCTGGGCGGAAATGTAAGTCTATCAGTCCATGGTAACACATTTCACCTCCTGTGTCTAAAATAAGCTTAGAATGGTGAGAGAAAGCCAAAATGGACACTGTTGAATACAGACAAATTATCTTAAGAAACTTCATCCAACTACTGTAATTCATCATCTTTAACTATTCTGAGTGTTTTCTGTACAGAAGTTCAGGTTTGCCAGCCCCTGGAAAGACAATTCACCTCCTGTGTCTAAAATAGGCTGGTGAGAATGGTGAATTAGAATGGAGAATTAGAATGGTGAGAGAAAGCCAAAATGGACACTGTTGAATACAGACAAATTATCTTAAGAAACTTCATCCAACTAATGTAATTCATCATCTTGAACTATTCTGAGTGTTTTCTGGGCGGAAATGTAAGTCTATCAGTCCATGGTAACAAATTTCACCTCCTGTGTCTAAAATACGCTTAGAATGGTGAGAGAAAGCCAAAATGGACACTGTTGAATACAGACAAATTATCTTAAGAAACTTGATCTTACTAATGTAATTTATCATCTTGAACTATTCTGAGTGTTTTCTGGGCGGAAATGTAAGTCTATCAGTCCATGGTAACAAATTTCACCTCCTGTGTCTAAAATACGCTTAGAATGGTGAGAGAAAGCCAAAATGGACACTGTTGAATACAAACAAATTATCTTAAGAAACTTGATCTTACTAATGTAATTCATCATCTTGAACTATTCTGAGTGTTTTCTGGGCGGAAATGTAAGTCTATCAGTCCATGGTAACACATTTCACCTCCTGTGTCTAAAATAAGCTTAGAATGGTGAGAGAAAGCCAAAATGGACACTGTTGAATACAGACAAATTATCTTAAGAAACTTCATCCAACTACTGTAATTCATCATCTTGAACTATTCTGAGTGTTTTCTGGGCGGAAATGTAAGTCTATCAGTCCATGGTAACAAATTTCACCTCCTGTGTCTAAAATACGCTTAGAATGGTGAGAGAAAGCCAAAATGGACACTGTTGAATACAGACAAATTATCTTAAGAAACTTGATCTTACTAATGTAATTCATCATCTTGAACTATTCTGAGTGTTTTCTGGGCGGAAATGTAAGTCTATCAGTCCATGGTAACACATTTCACCTCCTGTGTCTAAAATACGCTTAGAATGGTGAGAGAAAGCCAAAATGGACACTGTTGAATACAGACAAATTATCTTAAGAAACTTGATCTTACTAATGTAATTCATCATCTTGAACTATTCTGAGTGTTTTCTGGGCGGAAATGTAAGTCTATCAGTCCATGGTAACACATTTCACCTCCTGTGTCTAAAATAAGCTTAGAATGGTGAGAGAAAGCCAAAATGGACACTGTTGAATACAGACAAATTATCTTAAGAAACTTGATCTTACTAATGTAATTCATCATCTTGAACTATTCTGAGTGTTTTCTGGGCGGAAATGTAAGTCTATCAGTCCATGGTAACACATTTCACCTCCTGTGTCTAAAATAAGCTTAGAATGGTGAGAGAAAGCCAAAATGGACACTGTTGAATACAGACAAATTATCTTAAGAAACTTCATCCAACTACTGTAATTCATCATCTTGAACTATTCTGAGTGTTTCCTGTACAGAAGTTCAGCTTTGCCAGCCCCTGGAAAGACAATTCACCTCCTGTGTCTAAAATAGGCTGGTGAGAATGGTGAATTAGAATGGAGAATTAGAATGGTGAGAGAAAGCCAAAATGGACACTGTTGAATACAGACAAATTATCTTAAGAAACTTCATCCAACTACTGTAATTCATCATCTTGAACTATTCTGAGTGTTTTCTGGGCGGAAATGTAAGTCTATCAGTCCATGGTAACAAATTTCACCTCCTGTGTCTAAAATACGCTTAGAATGGTGAGAGAAAGCCAAAATGGACACTGTTGAATACAGACAAATTATCTTAAGAAACTTGATCTTACTAATGTAATTCATCATCTTTAACTATTCTGAGTGTTTTCTGGGCGGAAATGTAAGTCTATCAGTCCATGGTAACACATTTCACCTCCTGTGTCTAAAATAAGCTTAGAATGGTGAGAGAAAGCCAAAATGGACACTGTTGAATACAGACAAATTATCTTAAGAAACTTCATCCAACTACTGTAATTCATCATCTTGAACTATTCTGAGTGTTTTCTGGGCGGAAATGTAAGTCTATCAGTCCATGGTAACAAATTTCACCTCCTGTGTCTAAAATACGCTTAGAATGGTGAGAGAAAGCCAAAATGGACACTGTTGAATACAGACAAATTATCTTAAGAAACTTCATCCAACTACTGTAATTCATCATCTTGAACTATTCTGAGTGTTTCCTGTACAGAAGTTCAGGTTTGCCAGCCCCTGGAAAGACAATTCACCTCCTGTGTCTAAAATAGGCTGGTGAGAATGGTGAATTAGAATGGAGAATTAGAATGGTGAGAGAAAGCCAAAATGGACACTGTTGAATACAGACAAATTATCTTAAGAAACTTGATCTTACTAATGTAATTCATCCTCTTTAACTATTCTGAGTGTTTTCTGGGCGGAAATGTAAGTCTATCAGTCCATGGTAACACATTTCACCTCCTGTGTCTAAAATAAGCTTAGAATGGTGAGAGAAAGCCAAAATGGACACTGTTGAATACAGACAAATTATCTTAAGAAACTTCATCCAACTACTGTAATTCATCATCTTGAATTATTCTGAGTGTTTCCTGTACAGAAGTTCAGTTTGCCAGCCCCTGGAAAGACAATTCACCTCCTGTGTCTAAAATAGGCTGGTGAGAATGGTGAATTAGAATGGAGAATTAGAATGGTGAGAGAAAGCCAAAATGGACACTGTTGAATACAGACAAATTATCTTAAGAAACTTCATCCAACTACTGTAATTCATCATCTTGAACTATTCTGAGTGTTTTCTGGGCGGAAATGTAAGTCTATCAGTCCATGGTAACACATTTCACCTCCTGTGTCTAAAATAAGCTTAGAATGGTGAGAGAAAGCCAAAATGGACACTGTTGAATACAGACAAATTATCTTAAGAAACTTCATCCAACTACTGTAATTCATCATCTTTAACTATTCTGAGTGTTTCCTGTACAGAAGTTCAGGTTTGCCAGCCCCTGGAAAGACAATTCACCTCCTGTGTCTAAAATAGGCTGGTGAGAATGGTGAATTAGAATGGAGAATTAGAATGGTGAGAGAAAGCCAAAATGGACACTGTTGAATACAGACAAATTATCTTAAGAAACTTGATCTTACTAATGTAATTCATCATCTTGAACTATTCTGAGTGTTTTCTGGGCGGAAATGTAAGTCTATCAGTCCATGGTAACACATTTCACCTCCTGTGTCTAAAATAAGCTTAGAATGGTGAGAGAAAGCCAAAATGGACACTGTTGAATACAAACAAATTATCTTAAGAAACTTGATCTTACTAATGTAATTCATCATCTTTAACTATTCTGAGTGTTTTCTGGGCGGAAATGTAAGTCTATCAGTCCATGGTAACACATTTCACCTCCTGTGTCTAAAATAGGCTTAGAATGGTGAGAGAAAGCCAAAATGGACACTGTTGAATACAGACAAATTATCTTAAGAAACTACATCCAACTACTGTAATTCATCACCTTGAACTATTCTGAGTGTTTTCTGGGCGGAAATGTAAGTCTATCAGTCCATGGTAACACATTTCACCTCCTGTGTCTAAAATAGGCTTAGAATGGTGAGAGAAAGCCAAAATGGACACTGTTGAATACAGACAAATTATCTTAAGAAACTTCATCCAACTACTGTAATTCATCATCTTGAACTATTCTGAGTGTTTCCTGTACAGAAGTTCAGGTTTGCCAGCCCCTGGAAAGACAATTCACCTCCTGTGTCTAAAATAGGCTGGTGAGAATGGTGAATTAGAATGGAGAATTAGAATGGTGAGAGAAAGCCAAAATGGACACTGTTGAATACAGACAAATTATCTTAAGAAACTTCATCCAACTACTGTAATTCATCATCTTGAACTATTCTGAGTGTTTCCTGTACAGAAGTTCAGGTTTGCCAGCCAAACAAATTATCTTAAGAAACTTGATCTTACTAATGTAATTCATCATCTTGAACTATTCTGAGTGTTTTCTGGGCGGAAATGTAAGTCTATCAGTCCATGGTAACACGTTTCACCTCCTGTGTCTAAAATAGGCTTAGAATGGTGAGAGAAAGCCAAAATGGACACTGTTGAATACACACAAATTATCTTAAGAAACTTCATCCAACTACTGTAATTCATCATCTTGAACTATTCTGAGTGTTTTCTGGGCGGAAATGTAAGTCTATCAGTCCATGGTAACACATTTCACCTCCTGTGTCTAAAATAGGCTTAGAATGGTGAGAGAAAGCCAAAATGGACACTGTTGAATACAGACAAATTATCTTAAGAAACTTCATCCAACTACTGTAATTCATCATCTTGAGCTATTCTGAGTGTTTCCTGTACAGAAGTTCAGGTTTGCCAGCCCCTGGAAAGACAATTCACCTCCTGTGTCTAAAATAGGCTGGTGAGAATGGTGAATTAGAATGGAGAATTAGAATGGTGAGAGAAAGCCAAAATGGACACTGTTGAATACAGACAAATTATCTTAAGAAACTTGATCTTACTAATGTAATTCATCATCTTGAACTATTCTGAGTGTTTTCTGGGCGGAAATGTAAGTCTATCAGTCCATGGTAACACATTTCACCTCCTGTGTTTAAAACAGGCTTAGAATGGTGAGAGAAAGCCAAAATGGACACTGTTGAATACAGACAAATTATCTTAAGAAACTTCATCCAACTACTGTAATTCATCATCTTGAACTATTCTGAGTGTTTCCTGTACAGAAGTTCAGGTTTGCCAGTCCTTGGAAAGACAATTCACCTCCTGTGTCCAATGAGCTTTGTTTGGGGAGAAAACATGAACATTAACGTATGATGAACACAGAGAAATTATCTTAAACATGATGCATGAGTGTTTACTGTACAGAATTGCAGGTGTGCCAGTGTTTCCTGCACAGGATTTCAGACCTGTCAGACCCAGAAACACAATTCACCTCTTGTGTCTAAAATAAGCTTAGTTTGGGGAGAAAACATGAAAATGAACGTATGATGAACACAGACAAATTATCTTAAGAAACTTGATCTTTCTAATGTAATTCATCATATTAAACTGTTCTGAGTGTTTCCTGTACAAGATTTCAGGTGTGCCAGTATTTCCTGCACCGTATTTCAGGTGTGCCAGTGTTTCCTGCACAGGATTTCAGACCTGTCAGACCCAGAAACATAATTCACCTCCTGTGTCCAATGAGCTTGAAAATGAACGTATGATGAACGCAGACAAATTATCTTAAGAAACTTGATCTTACTCATGTAATTAATCACTGTAAAATGTAATTGTATATCTTACTTAAAACAAAAAGTGAACTTAACTCATTTCAGCTTACTCTGTTAAGTGAGGACTTAAACTTAGTAAAGACAACTTTCTAATGAGGCAAGTAAACAAACTTGTCAGCAGCAAGCATACTTTGAAGTATGAGTGAGCAAGAAGCGTCTGCAAAACCTGGAGAAACTCTGCAACTTTCGGCAGCATTCGGCCTCTCTCATTGAATACACATGCGCAGTTGGCCACTGACGCCATGCTTTGAATGAGGCGGTCAAACGTCAAACAACGAGCGGGAAGAGACATATTGCTGCATAGTGCCACGGTAAGTTTAACTGGTTTTATAGTAGCAAACATTTTTGATGGGCTGATGAAGCCTTGTGAAGCTTTTGAGGCCTTTGCCTGATTGATTTGGAAAAAGAGTCGAAGCCTCAAAGCCTTATAAAATAGACCATACCAGTGACATCTGGTGGTCAGCTGGAGTCATAGCAGCTATAATCTTCCAAGTGATTCGCCTAAATTGATTTATATTCCAACATAACACCAATGCATTCAGTCTTACACTTGTGTCTGTCTTATGATCATCATGTACACATGGAAGTGTTGCAACATTTTGACACTGTACCACTAGTATGGTTCAATGTGATGTCCTGTTTCTCATTAGATTTTTATAAACATGATTTGGATCATCACAAGTGTGCTGTGAAGCAAGATGACAAGTATTTCAACATCAGTGTTTGGGAGATGTGACTGAGGGTCTAGGAGAAGTGCTTATGCAACTCGGCGGAAAATACTTGGGTCAAGCCTGTATCTTCTACACAGGATTTAAAAATAATGCATGATTGGAAACTTCAAATGCATCATTGTGGGAGTACTTTTGTTGGAAACATACAGAATAACTAACTTTTCCAGGTGAAAATAAAGCAAAGCAAATATGTACATGACGGAATTGTGCTTGTGCTACAGTGAAAATAAAGCAAATATGTACACGAGGGAATTGTGCTTGTGCCACACTTTTATTTTTTACAAGTTTTTATTCAAGAACAATATTTGCTCAATTGTGCTTGGCTTCAAGCGGCTTCTTCTCTGGCTGACAATTTCACCAGCCTTTGAGAAAATCCTCTCACAGGGGACTGAAGATGCTGGTGTTGAGAGGTACTGCAGAGCCACTGGATACAGATTCGGGTATGTGGTTTTGTGGAGAAACCAATATTGTAATGGCTTCTCCGTCCTGGGAAGCAGTTTGTCCTTCAAATATCTAGAAAGTAAAAGTAAAATATGAGGGATAATCATTTTTGCATTAGATTAATAAATCAAAGTATAAGTACCTCACCTCTGAACCTCTGCAATTGCATTAGCAGTGCTACTTGAAGCACACTGTCCAGAGGACCCCAGAGGCTGTTGCCTGTAGGCCTCTGCAGGTGGCAGTTGTTGGGCTGGTGTAGGCATTTGATTGGCACATTCTCTTGTGAGCCTTTCCACTGCAGCCTGGCAACTTGATGTGCTACAGAAGCCCACTTCTTTGAATCTTGGATCCAGCAATGTGGCTAGTGTCAGGGGTGTTATTTTCTCCAGCATTGCAAATTTTTCTTGGAGGTTGCTATGGATTTTGTTGACTAAATTACTGGCAACTTCGTTTGTGACTGTTGTGCACTGTCTGGCTGTGAAGTGCTTAAGCATCTTCACAATTGGGATTACTTTAGATCCAGAGACTCTCTTCTCTGTAGACATTTCTACAGTGGCCTCATGGAATGGAGAGAGGACTGAAAGGCACTGTGAGATTGTCTCATATTCTTCAGCAGAGAATGGGACAAGGGCGGTGTTTAGATTGCTGAGGGCCCAGTGGCTCCCTCTGCTCAACAGTCTCTGGAGCATTGCAAATGTGCTGTTCCAGAGGGTGTCAACCTCTTGCAAAAGTTTATGCTCCAGTCTTCCCATTTGCCGCTGAATTACAGACAGCTTTTCTCTTGCCGTAGTGCTTGATTTGAAATGCGCCACAATTTTACATGCCCTGGTGCGAATATCATCAAGCTCTGATGTTTGTGCTAATGATTTCTTCACAACAAGATTTAACATGTGGGCAAAACAGCTGATATGGCGCACATTGAGGAGATTGGCACATGCTATCATATTTGCAGCTGAGTCTGTGACCAGGATCCTCACTTTGGCTCTGATTCCCCACTCTGCCATCAGGGTTTCTTTGGCCTCTGCTAGGTTTGCTGCAGTATGGGAGCGAGGGAACCTTTTTATGCCCAACAGACTGGTTGACAGCTGCATCTCTTCGGTAATAAAGTGGCAGGTTACAGCCAAGTAGGCATCCATATTTATTGAAGTCCACGTCTGCTGTTAAGCTGACTGTGGATGTCTTTGCTATTTCTGCTACAGCTTTGTCTTTGGCAACCCTGTATTTATTCTCCAACATTTGTTTCAGAGCTTTTCTTCCTGGGATCCAGGAGCTGGACAAAGGCCCTAAACCCTTCATTTTCCACCAGAGATAGTGGCTGTGCATCCATAATTATAAGGTTTAGTCCAGCTTTTGCTTCCTCGACACTGATGACAGAAGAAAAAGTGATAACATATTAAACTTTAGTGTGCTTTAATACAGTACATTTTCCTTTTTTTCACATGTTCAGGATAAATTAAATCAATCAAAACAGTGATATCATTCAAAGCTTGAAGTATCAACTTTAAAAATAATTACTGTTGTCCCTTTTTATACTGGTCACCACTGATGGGCAGTAACGCGTTAGAAGTAACGCGTTACTGTAATCTAATTACTTTTTTTCAAGTAACGAGTAAAGTAAGGGATTACAATTGCAAAAACAGTAATTAGATACTTACTTACTTTCAGGCTGCGTTACTGCGCTACTGCGTTACTAAATCGTGATTTTGTTTTGTGAGACTGTCTCGTGACAATGACGTATTAGCGGCGCGCCGTCAGTGGTAAACAACAGACGTCAGTGGTAAACAACAGACACGTGAAGTGAAGAACAAGAGACAACATGGAGCGCGGGAGAGAGCAGGAACATACAGCGTTTAATGGTTGGAAGTACCGGCATTACTTTGCGGTTGACTCGGTAAAAGGTGACAAAAATATTAGCGTCTGCTGTACACTGTGCGTGTGAAGAAAACTTTTATCCACATCAAAAAATTCCACCTCAAATTTAACCAAGCACCTAGCTAGCCCACACGGGAATGTCAAAACCCCGGTTCCCCCCACCGACATGCCCGCTGCGGCTACCACATCCAGTTCCACCGGGCTTCGAAGGCTCCTCTCCTGCTAAACAGGTGAAAATAGACTTGAGAGCGACAGGACTTAGTGATGCAATGTGCATAAGTTTATGTGCATAAAGTTAAAAGACTGAAACTGATAAAACAAGTTTTAAAAAAGACAGTTTCATTTGATTCAATTTTATATAATGGAATATGCAGAAAGAATAGAATTAGGCTGAAAGGTCTATTGCTTTATAGTGTATTCAGGTTGTGCGTCATGCTTTTGAAAAGTAACTAAGTAAAGTAATTAAAGTACCTAATTACTTTTAAAAGTAAGTAATCAGTAAAGTTACTTTTGTTGGGCTTCACTATACAGTGAATGACACATAGTGAAACCGCATGTTTCTTTGTCTGTAAAACTATTGGGCTCCTTTCCCCAATGCCCCCCAGTTTCACAGATAGGTGTGAAATCACCCCCGCGCCCAGCTCCACTGTCACCATTGGCCGGAGGGGACACATGATTTTACGACCACAGGCCCACAAAACCAGTTCACCCCCACTGAACCTTCTCTTTCTCATCGTCTCTCCTGAAGTGGAGAGACCAGGTCTTCCCTGCTCCCTCTCCTCCTGCAGAGGAGAGACCAGCTCTCCTGATCTTTCCTGAAGAGGAGAGACCAGCTCAACTCAGCTAAGCTCTGCCTCAGTGTGGTCTGTCCAGAGCAGCCACCTCCTTCATGGTAGCGACACAAGGTCCTGCCTGAAGTAAGCAGATCAGCGCCAGCAGGCACGACCCAGAGTCTGCCAGCTGATAACCAGAACCAACAACAGGAGCACACCAGCAAGTTAGTACAGAGCTGCTAACTAACAGGAACAAAGGAGCGACCGGATTCCTCCAGCCTGCAACCACTCAGCACGGACACGAACCACACCTTTCCTCCAGCAACAAGCTGAGAAAGCAGCACCCTCAAGGACACTTCGTCTCCCCTTTTAAGGACTGGTAACAAACTCTAACTGGGCATAATTAGCATAGCATTACTGCATACATGGTTTACCCCTGTTAATGTATTGACTTGCTTTAATGTTCACTGAGTTTGATTATTGTGATGTGTTGTAGATTACTGTGCATCCATTAAGTTTAGTTGATGTTAGCCTACAAACTAACCATCCTGTCTTAACCTGCACCTTTATCTCTCTCACACACTCTGCAACAGGCCACTGAGGGACAAGGCTAAGCTAACAGCACTTAGCTTTCCTTTGTCTGCCTCTGACCCACACCCCAGGGGGTCTGGCCATCACCATTTGGTCTCTCTCCCCCACCTTTGTGGGACCCATCTCACATTCCTCAGCCTTATCACACACACACACACACACTCTTACACTCATATTATTTTAGTTTAGTCATAGAGATTTAGTTAGATTGTTTGATTGATTTTGTTTCTGCAACAGCAGATGTCTTTAACACCTACTCTGCTTCAGCCGTACTTACAACCAAAGTACAAGTCCTTAATGCATAACAAATGATGTCCCTGAATTTTGCTCTGTTTTAATAAATGTTTTAATACTTGCTGTCTCCGTTAATGTTGTACAACTGTGGACACTGCCAACCTCTACACTGTCAAGAACTCCAAAAATCCTTCAGCTAGCTATCAATGTGGTAATTTTGGTAGTAATTATTAAATTAATTATAAAACATAATTCCAAATTGATAGTTTAGTATTTTTATGAGACTAAATCAATTAAAACGGCTGTCTTTTCCTCGTTTTTCGAGGTGGTGCCCCAATCGAGGTGGACTTTAATCAAAGTTCATTTATTTTAATAATTATTAATTATCTTTGATAACTATTAATTATTTCTGATAGCCAAATTGAACATTACCACTTGTTAAAGCACAACAAATGGTGCGTCCCGTGTGAGGCAGAGTACTGTTGGCAATTGTTCATATTTGTACAATATTAATTTTCAGCAGAATTTTGGTCAAAACCAAAATTTTTGAAAAAACTTTAAAACGAGCAAAATTATCATTTTTAACCACTAGTCAGTCACAGAAGTACTTCCAGCTGTACTTTCAAGTGCATTGTGGTGAAAATCAATCTAACTAAATTAAGCTAAAAGCAATTTGAAGAGTTAGTGTAGTGTACTGTGAATTAAGGCTAAAGCTAATGCTAATACTGGTGCCTATGTTTGAAAGCAAACATTGAAAGCCCCATAGTGTTACATTTAGAGCTTGCTACTGCTGCTAACCTTTCAGGTAAACCTATCCTGTAGGAAGATTTTTGGTTCTGCATTTGAATGTCACACATTCAATGCAATCTGTCCATTCGCTGTTAACTAAAGTGCTTCCTGTTTGTTAAGACACAGCGTGCCACCGGCCCTGTGAACTTAGAGCTTGAACCTGGCTGTTACTGCCGTGCATTTCAGCCTGAATAAGAAATAGAGCCTGAGAGAGAGCCACAGCGTGCTATCAGCCCTGTGAAGTTAGTACCTAGCTGCAACTGCCACGTGTTCCAGCTTGAGTAACTTAAAGAGACATTCCTAACTGTTACTGCCGTGCATTTCAGCTAGAGAGTCAAAATTTTGGTGAGTAAACTTATTTTGTGTAAATCTACATTTACCTTAATTGGCCTCAGTTTGCTATTCCCACCAGTTCCACTAGATAGTGTATAACTACCTTCTAGTGTAGGCCACCACAGTGTTAGGCTAGTAGTATTCCCCAAGCTACACTTCAAGGTGTCTGCCACCGCAACACCACAGCCAACCACTTTGCTTCATCGCATTTTAACTTGTTTTACCTCACCCCTTTTCAGGCAACAATGGAGAACCCCTGTGTAGAACAGTTTATTTCTTTCCTAGCACAGAGCCTAAAGCCTGGCTACCCCGAATTCATCAACAAATTGAATTTCAGTGAGTGTACAGAAGAGATAGACTCCCTACTCAACAACAGGTGTGATGCACAGACTGCATCCAAGGGCTCCTTGTTAAAATGCTTGCTTTTGACCTTTCACAGGCAAACCAGCCTCGCCCTTCAGAGTAGAGCAGCCATAGAGAAGGAGGTAGAAATCCTGAGAGCGCAAAATGCTAGCCTCTTCCATGAGGTTCAGATGGCTAATAAGAAAGCCCTGCGCTACTTAGAAGACCTGCACACAGCAGAGTTAGATCTCTGTTCTCAGAAAGAAGAAGTGTATAGACTGAAGTCAGAACATTTGGCCCGACCAGAGTCGATCAGCCAGTGTGATTCCGGTTACTCCGATTCACACTCTTCTACCAGTGACAGGTTCAGTTTTTCCCCAAACAGAGGACATGAATTATTCCCACCTGAACACAAGTTCTTGGGAATGAAGTCAGCTCCTCAGCCTCCGCTGAGAGACCGAGCTCAAAGCCATCTGACTTCCCATTCCTCTGAAGCAGACAGAGAGGAGTTGTCTAGCATATCTTCTAGAAGATATTCCGTCCCAAGTCCCTCATTCACGTCATTGCACGACACATTTCTCCATGCTTGTCCCTCCAAAGATGGGACTAGAACAGTCCAGGACTGCTCAGCCTCCTCTCTGTATCACCGTCAGAGTGGCCGCTGTTCAGCCCCTGTTCTTCCACCACAGAGAAGTGTAGGGCATGATTTACATATCAATGACACTAGCTTAGTCTCGCCTTCACAGAGTCCCCGCCTTGAAGAGCTTGAGCTTCTAGCTAGAAGCATTGACAGGTTTGATCCAGATAACTGTGATCACCAAGTTGAGGACTATTTCAGGGAGCTAGACTACAACCTAATTGACTTACCCCATGCAACTGAAAGGGAGAAAGTTAGACTTGTGTGGAAAACCAGCTCTAAAGCGGTCCACAAGTTTATACAGTCACGACCTCCCAGTGTCAGAAATGAGTATAAATTGCTACGTCAAGCACTGACAGAGGAATTTTCCTGTGCCACTGACGACACCACAGCAATAGTTGCAGCCCTACAAATTAAGCATGCCCGTCGTGAGCATCCAAAAGAGTACTACCAACGTTTGAGACACGCATATTTCCAGGGAAAGAATGCACCAGGCTTAGAAGAAAGCTCCACCTTCAAAGCTTTATTCTTGAGGAACCTCCACCCATGTGTGCGCACTCACGTTGTACTCAGGACACAAGAAGGTGACCCCTCATTGCAGGAGATCCGGAAGATGACACAGGTAGTCTGGGAAACTATTGTCTCTTCCAAAGCAAGGGGGGGGACAAGTGAGCCACCCAGCTCACACACCAAGGTGTCACATAGGTCAGCTGCCCCAAAAGTTCACCCTCACAACAGACGAAAGGGGGGTGACAAAAGACCACATAGGGACACTGAGCGTAACCGCCAGGTCCATCCACTGCCCAGGGATAGACACTCCAAGCACAGGAGCAGGAGACTGCCATATGCAGAAATCCAGGCAAGGAACAATGACCAGGTAGCGTACGGGTCAGATGATGACTACAGCATCTCTGACTGCAGCTCAGAACATGGTAATAATCTTCCAGACACTGACAGTGACTCTGAATGTCTCTCTCCCTCTGGCTACCAGGAGCGTTACAGCCCTGGGCCAAGAAAGAATAAGAGCTCTAGAGCGCACTCTTTTTGGTCATGGCAGCACTGACCTGATGACAGACACCCAATCTTGCATCTCACCTTCACTACAGTTATTTAGGCAAATTTGAATTTGTTAGCAACAGCAGCAAACTCATTTGAGCACTCAGTAATAAAACAAACATTACTGAAAGCCTAAATTCTGATTGGATTCAACACCACTGCTCAACTTCCAAGTACACTTGGACCAACTTCATATTTTGTCAGTAAAATCACACAAAACACACGTAGGACACACTGTTATGACTTTGTCATTTTAGGTGCCTCTATCTCTGCTACATAACACACTGACATTTCTTGTTCCCACTAACCCTCACTAACAACTGAGAAACACAGGTTATTAGGATGCAGTATGTCATTGTTGTGTATGAAGAACTGTTTTGTAACGTATGTCTGTTCTAGCTTAGCCAAGATAGATTCAGCATATGCCCAGTTGGATAACAAACTGCCCAGTAGTTACCAACTTGTTTCACCTGGACTGACAAAAATGAACAATGGCCGAAACATGCACAATTATTCCATCAGCATCCCACATCAGGTGACATCCTGATGGCAGGGGGGATGTTGGGCTTCACTATACAGTGAATGACACATAGTGAAACCGCATGTTTCTTTGTCTGTAAAACTATTGGGCTCCTTTCCCCAATGCCCCCCAGTTTCACAGATAGGTGTGAAATCACCCCCGCGCCCAGCTCCACTGTCACCATTGGCCGGAGGGGACACATGATTTTACGACCACAGGCCCACAAAACCAGTTCACCCCCACTGAACCTTCTCTTTCTCATCGTCTCTCCTGAAGTGGAGAGACCAGGTCTTCCCTGCTCCCTCTCCTCCTGCAGAGGAGAGACCAGCTCTCCTGATCTTTCCTGAAGAGGAGAGACCAGCTCAACTCAGCTAAGCTCTGCCTCAGTGTGGTCTGTCCAGAGCAGCCACCTCCTTCATGGTAGCGACACAAGGTCCTGCCTGAAGTAAGCAGATCAGCGCCAGCAGGCACGACCCAGAGTCTGCCAGCTGATAACCAGAACCAACAACAGGAGCACACCAGCAAGTTAGTACAGAGCTGCTAACTAACAGGAACAAAGGAGCGACCGGATTCCTCCAGCCTGCAACCACTCAGCACGGACACGAACCACACCTTTCCTCCAGCAACAAGCTGAGAAAGCAGCACCCTCAAGGACACTTCGTCTCCCCTTTTAAGGACTGGTAACAAACTCTAACTGGGCATAATTAGCATAGCATTACTGCATACATGGTTTACCCCTGTTAATGTATTGACTTGCTTTAATGTTCACTGAGTTTGATTATTGTGATGTGTTGTAGATTACTGTGCATCCATTAAGTTTAGTTGATGTTAGCCTACAAACTAACCATCCTGTCTTAACCTGCACCTTTATCTCTCTCACACACTCTGCAACAGGCCACTGAGGGACAAGGCTAAGCTAACAGCACTTAGCTTTCCTTTGTCTGCCTCTGACCCACACCCCAGGGGGTCTGGCCATCACCATTTGGTCTCTCTCCCCCACCTTTGTGGGACCCATCTCACATTCCTCAGCCTTATCACACACACACACACACACTCTTACACTCATATTATTTTAGTTTAGTCATAGAGATTTAGTTAGATTGTTTGATTGATTTTGTTTCTGCAACAGCAGATGTCTTTAACACCTACTCTGCTTCAGCCGTACTTACAACCAAAGTACAAGTCCTTAATGCATAACAAATGATGTCCCTGAATTTTGCTCTGTTTTAATAAATGTTTTAATACTTGCTGTCTCCGTTAATGTTGTACAACTGTGGACACTGCCAACCTCTACACTGTCAAGAACTCCAAAAATCCTTCAGCTAGCTATCAATGTGGTAATTTTGGTAGTAATTATTAAATTAATTATAAAACATAATTCCAAATTGATAGTTTAGTATTTTTATGAGACTAAATCAATTAAAACGGCTGTCTTTTCCTCGTTTTTCGAGGTGGTGCCCCAATCGAGGTGGACTTTAATCAAAGTTCATTTATTTTAATAATTATTAATTATCTTTGATAACTATTAATTATTTCTGATAGCCAAATTGAACATTACCACTTGTTAAAGCACAACACTTTCTTGGAGAAGTAATCAGTAATCAGTAACTCATTACTATTTCCAAATAACTTGACCAACACTGCTGGTCATATATGTAGCAGTTTAACTGATTGGTTTTGTTGTTTCTTTTGTAGGTTTTGATTTCTGAAGACCTTGCTATGCATTGGAAGTGTAAGTACTGCTTGTTTTCTTCTGAAAAGAGGGCTCAACTATTCAAGCACTAACTTAAAACATGGAAGCTACGCCAGAACTACTCCAATTCCATGCCTCCACACAGATTGTCTGTGTTCATTCAAGTCATTTAATGCCTTAAAAGTGCATCTTACAAGAAATCACTCCCATGAAGTGCATGATGAGTGGAGCTGATGAAATCCCTGTGATATTCCATTGTCCTCTTTGCAATTTTGAAGAACCCTGCACAGAACTAACTTTTTTTCCCCAATTGTGGCTGTATTTCTGTATTGTTGTTAGCACTGCGATGACCCAGGCGTGTCTCACATCCCCATTGGAATCCTGACCGTCGTTCCTGAGATCTCCCTTGACTCACTGCACCTTCAGTCTTCAGGTACCGCAATCATTTTGGAAGGCAGAATTACGATGGATGACCTTGAAAATCTTGCCATGTGCTTGCTCTTTGGACTTACTTACGCCCTGAATTTGGAGTACCCTCAACAACTGAAGTACACCTTTGACTTCATTCAAAGGGTGCTTCTCTCACTTGGACATAAATCCCTAAAACCAAAAATACAATCACTCAAAAATCTTCTGATGCAATGAGTGAATGTAATCATGATGTGAATGTGCTGTGACATCTTGGGTCACATTGATATCTTTACCCTTATTGGAAAAGTGATATTTTTTTCTTGTTTGATCCTTTTTTGTGGCCCTTTCAGACTACTGAATGGTTTTTATGTTCATGAGGAGAAACATGAACACCCACTTTCCTTTTAGCTTTTGTTTTTCCTTTTGTGTTGATGCTGACATGATTGTGGTGATAATGATTACCAGCATCAAGTTTTTTAGCCAGTTATCTCTGACTTAATATCTGTTGTAAGTTAATCTCTAGTGCATTTCTAAACTCAACCACTAGAATTTAAATCAGAAAGCTCTGAGCAGTTTTTAGCGGGAGCGGTCTCAAACATAAGAATTACAGTTGCACATTCAGTTGAAATAGTGATTTTATTTTGCAGTCATGCAAAAGGTGGATTCTGAACAAAAAAAGTTAAATTATTAAACTTTGTTTTCCACTCAAACTGTTGTCTTTCTTTGTTTTAATAGCTTATCACTTTAAGTTCAGCTTACTTGAACATATCAAGCTAATCGGTTTCCTGATATTTTGCTAGTAATGTGAATGCTTAAACTTGTAAGGATAATTTATTTTTACGAGTACTGCTTAATTAACATAACTTAAGTTAAGTTTAAGTAGTGAAAATTGACTTTTTCTAGTCAACCTAACTAGTGATTTTGAGTTAACTTTACTCAAATTTACTGCCACTGTATGAGTTGTCTGAATTTATATTTTATAGTTAACCTCATTAATGATTTTTAGTTAACTTCACTCAAGGATAATTTATTTTTACGAGTACTGCTTAATTAACATAACTCACAAGTTTAAGTAGTGAAAATTGACTTTTTCTAGTCAACCTAACTAGTGATTTTGAGTTAACTTTACTCAAATTTACTGCCACTGTATGAGTTGTCTGAATTTATATTTTATAGTTAACCTCATTAATGATTTTTAGTTAACTTCACTCAAGTTTACTGCCATTATCTGAGTTGTCTAAACACTTATTTTCAGCTTTAACAACTTAAAATGAGTTATCTACTTTACTTGGGAATTTTGAGGCAATTGGTTTGGTTGGTAAAGTAAAGTGAACTTATTACAATTTACAGTGTAGTTTGGGGAGAAAACATGAACATGAACATATGATGAACACAGACAAATTGTCTTAAACATGATGAATTACATTTGTTAGATCAAGTTTCTTACCTCAGTGTTTCCTGTACAGGATTTCAGGTGTGCCAGTGTTTCCGGCACAGGATTTCAGACCTGTCAGACCCAGGAACACAATTCACCACCTGTGTCCAGTGAGCTTAGTTTGGGGAGAAAAAATGAACATGAATGTATGATGAACACAGACAAATTATCTTAAACATGATGAATTGCCAGTGTACAGGATTTCAGGTGTGCCAGTGTTTCCTGCACAGGATTTCAGACCTGTCAGACCCAGAAACACAATTCACCTCCTGTGTCCACAATAAGCTTAGTTTGGGGAGAAAACATGAAAATGAACGTATGATGAACACAGACAAATTATCTTAAGAAACTTGATCTTACTAATGTAATTCATCATCAGCCTTTTAAACCTCTATTTCTCTCTTTATAGGTCATACATACTATATGCGAGGAATGAAACAATTACCAGTGTTTTGTAATTTTTTGTAACACAGAGTGCCATCTAAATCTTGCAGGCCTACTGGTGTCCAAAGTCTTCAAAAGTAGTGCAGGAGCCAGAGATTTCAGCTATCAGGCTCCTCAACTGTGGAATGTCGTTCCAGTTTGGGTTCAGGAGGCAGACACCCTCTCTACATTTAAGAGTAGACTAAAAACCTTCCTTAGTGATAAAGCCTATAGTTTAGGGCTGGCTCTCAGGCCTTGGACCAGCCCCTAGTTATGCTAGGGGCTGGGTTAGGGACTCCCATGATGCACTGGGCTCCTCTCTATTCTCTATCCTCCTCTTCCATCCTTATGCTTCATGTCTCTTTAATGTCTGTTACTAACTTGGTATCTTGCTGTGCTTTTCTCATCTCTCAGGTTCCTGTGGATCCTGGTCCTGGTTCTCCTGGCTGTGGTTCTCTGGTTCCTGTGGATCCTGGTCCTGCTGCTGGTTCTCTGGCTTCATGAATCACTGCTGCGGATTGTCGGCCACTCGTCATGTTTTTCAGTGCTACCATAGTGCTAATTCATTAGTCACATTCCTATTGTCAGTGCGAAGGCTGCTGTTGTATAGTTGCTGTTTGTGTTGTCTCTCTTTCTCTCTCTCTCTCTCTGTCTGAAAATTTCCCCCTATGGGGGATCAAATAAAGAAAAGAAAAGTCTCTCTCTCCAACCTCCACCCAACACAAATCCTGACAGAAAGCCCCCCACCTCGCCTGGTTCTGTTCGAGGTTTCTTTCCGTTAAAGGGAGGTGCTCCCTGCCACTGTTCATCATCCACTATTATTTTACATTCTTATACTAAACCATGCAGAATTTAGTTTGACTCAAACTCATCAGTAAAACTTCAACCAAAATGCATTAACCACTATGATATAACATTCCCACACTAAACTGCATAACTTTGTAGGTGACACCTGCTGGCAAGTCAGTGTTACTGCACTGTCAAAAATGAGCTTAATTAAAGATAAGGTCAAAAGGTACTTGGACTCCAAGAGCCACTTCCTCAACTAAAATTCAAACATAAACAGCGTCAGTAACAGAAGGTAATAATGCTCATCTGCTATTAAGGAAAAAAAACATCAGTAAAACGTGATCCAGACTTTATCATCCATTATTATTTTACATTCTTTTCCTAAATCATACAGTTTAACATAAGCTTTCAGATATAGACTGCTACTACTGAATGAATAAACATGAATAAACAATATGCATTGTCTCGTTTCACTCATATTTTCCAGAATAGCTTTTCTTTTAACGGGATGAGGTGGCAACAGAGTGCTTTGAAAGTTCAGATACAGTACAGGCACAGTAACTGTGAATAATGATCTGTATTTTTTAATATCATATTTATTATTTATTGACCTATTTAATAATCAGCCTGAGTAGAAAAGAATGTAATAAAGTTAAATTCAGGAAAGCGAAGGAGCAGAGTAACAGTGGCGTGACTGTTTAAGTCAATGTCATCACTAAAAAAAAAATCAGTTTGCACACTTATTAAGAGACATGATTTTCCTTGTAAATATTTGACTATTCTTTCTGTCTTCAGTGTTTCTCTATGTTCATTATACAAGTAAACTACCATTATATTATATATTTCAGTCCATACCAATCCATTAAAATACGCTTGGATCGGCTCCTGTACTATCAAGGTCTGCTGAGGACATTGTTATAACTTACCTGACACACCCTTCAGATGGAAGAGATATTCAGAGCAGAGTTTCCCCATATCTCTGTCACTGCAGGAAGCAAATGATCTGATCTCGGAGCGAGAAGATCAGATGGGCAGCAATCAAATCAATGCCTGCTTTAATCCAAAGTAATTCAAACGTGTAATTCTGCCTCAAGTAATACGTGTTTCAGCAATTGGCTAATTGAACAACAATGTAGCGAAGTTACAGAGAAGAGAAGAGTAGAGGAGGAGAAGAGTAGAACGTACTAATATTCCGAGGTAAGGGGTCAAGGGACCACTCTGAAAATGGCATGCCAGTTTTCCCCTCGCCAACATTTAGCACAATGTCGGAACGCTATTAATCCCCCTTGACAAGCTAGCATGACAGGTGGACATTACATGTCCATATATACTCTTCCAGAGGTTTCTTCAATTGTTTCCCCTGATCTTTGGAGGTATTTTCTCCATCCAAGGAAAATCCCTATATATGCTGTAGCGATTGCAGAGACCTTTATTTGGGATTTGGGATGTTGGTTAAAACTGATTATTTAGTGTGGTGATGTTAAATCATAGTAGTTCATGCATTTTGGATGAAGTTTTACTGATGAATTTGAGTCCTACAGTAACTGTTGACCTTCTTGACTACTGTAGTTTTGCTTGACTCATTCTGTGATCACACAGAGATAGGCGTATATTAGCTTGCTTGCTTTGACTACTTGAGAATTTGCTGATTTTGAGGTGAAAAGAATTTATAATTGGATTTTGGCTGTTGTTTATTAGGATAAGAGTGGACACACTGTTAAGTTGAGCAACACTATCTTCATGTTTCCTGCTGTGCAACTGCGTCTGCTGAAAGAAGTTGTCTGAAAAGGAAAAGAGAGTATAGTGAGTTTCAAAGCGGTGTCTATGGGACAAGAGTGTGAGTTCACTGGAAAAGCTGGACAGCTCATAAAGAATTGCCAGTTCGTGAACTGGAGCTTTCTATCGTCCAGCTTCACATCCAGCGGTGAACTGGAGGCTGAGTCCCGTTGGCTGTAGTAAATGTCTGAACACTGTCATCTAGAACGGACTGACCGCATTGACAGCGCCAGTTCTTGATAGGCAGTTGTTGTGGCTGTTGTTGAGATGCATTTATTGAGACCATACTATAAGAATTTTTAATTGTGTAGTACTCGAGCAGCATTGATAAATAGCAGCTATAAGTTAAAATAAATAATTGAAAATAAATAAAGAGCTTCTTCTTCTTCTTCAAGGAATGTGCATGTATATTTCATGTTTATAATCCAATCGTAGGACATATTAATCAAGTCATATTCCGATTTATTTTTGATAAAATTATCAAAAATAAATCAGAACCATTTCAGATAGAAATCGCAGAGTGGACACATAATAGATATCCAAGAGAAGGAAGTTTTGATAAAAGTAAACCTAAACTCTTTTGTACATATATAAGATTGATAGGATAAGGATAAGATCTAAGATTGATTGATTTAAATCTTGGGTAATTGACGAGTAAACAGTGGCCAGGAAACATTGTAAAAACAGAAAAGAAATGGAAGAAGCTTAATATGGCAATGGAAACAGTTAAAACAGAACCAACATGAAGTCCCCAGCCTCATTGTATACCTCTCTCAATACGCTTATATCCCCTACTGTATATGAATCAGATGAAGAACTAGTTGATTGGATGCTTTGAAATTATATTGAAATCATATGATACATATACACTACTCACAAAAAGTTAGGGATATTCGGCTTTCGGGTGAAATTTCAGGATGAACCTAAAATGCATTCTAACCTTTCCAGGTGAACTTAATGTGACCTTCTCTAAACTTTTGAATGCACATGTCCAACTGTTCAATGTTTCAGTACTTTTTGCACAAGTTGCTGTTTTCTAACAAGGAGCATACTGAGCTTAGAGGGTCACAGAGTGTCATCAGCAGGTTGTAACAGAGATACAGAGAGACTGGAAGAGTCACAGAAAGGAGAGGAGTGGACGTCCTTTGGCCACATCCCAATTTATTGAGATATTACATTTTTTTGTTGTGGTATACCCACCACTGTTGTTAGCTTTTCTTTCAGTAAATTGTAAAGACGAAGAAATTACCATTGCATGCTTCTACTTAAATGTCCTACTTTCATAATATAATATCACTGTAGCATTAACTTTTTACATTTTCCATAAATTTCACCTGAAAGTTGAATATCCCTAACTTTTTGTGAGTATATACACTATCTAAAACTATCTAAAATCACCCTCACAACTGTGTTGTGCTTCATTATACGGTGAATAGCACATGGTGAAGACCGCATGTTTCTTTGTCTGTGGAACTATTGTACTCCATTCCCAGTTTCTCAGTGTCTCCCAGTTTCACAGATAGGTGTGAAATCACCCCCGCACCCAGCTCCACAGTCACCATTGGCTGGAGGGGATCCATCCAGCGGTGGTCCGCAGTCACACAGGCAGGGTCAGCTGTCAGCGTCCCTAGCAGGTTTCCAGGGGAGGAGGAGAGAGAGGACCTCTCTCTGGAGGCTGAGACAGGAGGCTGGAGGGCCTTGGCGATGTCGGCTCAGTTCACTCGGCACCGTGGTTCAGGAACTTGAAGGTTCTGGTGAATCAGGATGTGCTGGTTCTTGGCGGTGGCGTCTGTCGGTCCGTTCGGACTACAGGACAGCCAGCGGCATTCAGCTCTTAATAGGCAGGGTGCTGGATCTGGATCTGATGTTGGCCTCAGCTTCAAAACTCATTTAAAGCTCACTAAGAAAAAGTTGTCGCTGGTCACACGCAACAGTTCAGAGTTATCAAAAACGAGAGTTGCTACCAAAAGTACTTGTCCGTTACACTTTCAGTCATAGTGATCAGCTATAACTTCAGAAGAACGGTCTACAAATAATCAAATAAAGAAGTCTAAGTCTAAGTCTACAAAAGTTTAACTTGAAGGTAGCAGGCACAAAGATTATAAGTAACAAAGTAAAACTTAAAAGGGAAAAATAAAAATAAAATTAAAAAAACGCAAAGCGAAAAAGAAGGGCTAAGCAAAACTTAAAAATAAAATAAAAATGGCAAAGCAGAAAGAAGGGGCTAAGCAATGACAGAAGGGAAGACAGAGGTTTTATCCTCTGCATCTTAGGGGCGTGTTCTCCTCTGACAGAGGAACGCCTGTGTCATCACTTAAGAGTTTTAGATGTACTAAATTAGATTTCTGTTTCATATTCACTATGTTCAAACCCCATTTTCATTCCTAACACTGCATGGTATACAGAATCAAGATATTTCATTTCCAATACATATATTCATTAAGTCTTTACCAAATAACTTCCTAAATGGCATGACACACAATGACCTAATTCTAATACTCTAATTATCACATTACACAGATTAAACAGACCTGGATTGAATATACTGTTGGTTAGTTTCTAATTTATTAGACACAGATTATTAATTATATGGACTTCCTGAGTCTTTTCACCCATTGGTGAATTGCAGTGTTATCACAGGATTTGAAGCAGCATCCTCAAAAGTGGTAATTAGTTAGTTGGTCATCCTTGGATATTCATGAACATGTGGGTTACACCATTAGACAAAAGAACACATTAATTAGCATTAATTGATCTGTGGGCACTTTGGACATTTTCTTTAACCCCATTTAAACTTATAGCAGAAATGGAAGAATGTTCGTACAGAATTCACTCATTCCCCTCTGTGATCAGTCTGGCCTGGGCCTCAGGGGTCCACGAGTGAGGGAGACCACGGGGTCGCTCGGACAGGACCCTTCTGTCCTAATCACTAGTTCATAGGAAGTTCACAACATATATGTCGATAGAAGCTCTGTGCTAATTTTATGGCAGCCACTGTGAGGCCTTTTACACAACACCTACCCAGAGGCAAGCTTTGGGTTCCATCACTTCATCATTGTCACTTATCAGTCTTTTTAGCGTTCATCACGTTATCATCCGGAACTCTCATACAATGGCATCCTGTTTTGGATAAGTCAGTTCAGGGTTAATTCACAGCCAGTACACTGTTAAAGCATGGGTTTGTGGCAAACCCCCCCCTTTCCTCTGTCACAGGACTGTCCAGGAGGTCATAGGGCAAGTGAGTCAGCCACACTACTGGTTCGACGGGCTACATAATAAAAAAAATAATAATTTCAAATTAATACGGCTAGATAAACAATAAATATTCTATATGTGTTTTTTTACATTAGTAATTCATTTTACACATAATTTGGTAATAAATTTATTGAAGCAACAAAAAAAATCTGAGGAGCCACTTGGGAGCCAAAATTCCCATCATTAGTGCGGACCTTAGCATCCAATCAAACAATGGTTACGTGTGATATTGTGATACTCTACCCTTTAAAATCTGTTGGAAAACCCAATTCTTAGCTCCTCTGGCCAGAACCTCCCCCCAAGGTCTGACATGAGCCCGGCGCTGCCTGAACCCCAGCATTGTATTGCATTGTATTTCACCTGTGAATCTGAATTAAAGGCGCTTCTGAGACTGACTGAACCCTCCGGGTGATGATGTGAATAATCTCGGGCTGTCCATTAAAAGAATGCGGGTCCTTACAAAATAGTTGCTTTAGGTCCAGCTGAAAGACCAGCAAAATTGTGTAAGAAAATGTATACAAGATTATTTTGGTGTGAAAAGAAGATGCAGAGTCTACGTCTAGAGTTTAGAATGCTAATCTATATCAAAAGCAAGTACAGGTAAAGGTGTGTGAAATGAGCCTAATGAGAAAATAAAGGTATAAAAATGCAAAGGTTCATCACAGTGCGTACTTATTGAACAATAGAACACAATAGGATGATTAGTAGGGATGGGTCATACTTTTCGAATATTATTAGTCATAAAATTATAAAATTTGTTTTTGCCAGAGTAATAAATCCTGGCTGTAAAGGCGATGTCAGGTCTCTGTAAAGATGTGGGTACAAAGTCTCTGATTTCTTTATGCTTAGGGAAGGAGTTTAGGGAGTAGGGAATCCCATTTCATCTACTAGACAACTGTGACCATTAGCTGGAAGGCGCCCTCAGTACAAGCTGGGTTAGCTTAACTGGTATCTGCTAGTGATGGGAATTTCGGCTCTTTTTAGAGAGCCGGCTCTTTTGGGTCGGCTCCCTAAAAAGAGCCAGCTCTTTCGGCTCCCAAGTGGCTCCTCAGATTTTTTTTGTTGCTTCAATAAATGTATTACCAAATTATGTGTAAAATGAATTATTAATGTAAAATACAGATTATATAGAATATTTATTGTTTATATTGCCTTATTGATTTGAAATTATTTAATTTTACTGGGGTCATAGAGCTCTGGGCTGTAGGTCTTGGTGGCTGTGGTGTTGTCCTGGATAATGCTGTAGACATTGTAGTAGACACACTGGCACCTTCATTAACAGCATACAGAGCTAACTTGTACTGAGTGTGTAATAAGCTAGCAATAGCGATTAGCAAGAATTCCGTACGTCAAACAACAGAAAATGGCGACGAAACGCACAGAAACTGTAGCGTTAGCTAGCAGAATGCAGTGCTCACGATAAGCTAGTAACTAGCTCTGAATCACATCATGTTAACGACAGAAAACAAGTCTCAACAACTGAATAACAATGAAAAAAAATACATGAACACCGTGTAATATAAATGGGAATATTTGACTCACATTTTTATCATCACATCATCACATCTGATGGTCATCCTGGTTCAAGTCAGGCAAGATCTTAAGTCGCGCTGATCCCTGCGCTGCGCTGTGGTCACACGGAGTTAACATGGACGGAGAGGGGAGGGGGGGGGTGCCATGGTCACTTCAGAAGAGACATGAAAGAGGCAAGATCAAGCCCAGAGCCAGCTGCCAGATGATGATCATGCGCTGTATAAGTGACCTCCGTGCGCCACTCTGCAGCAGTGAGTGCAGCCTGCAGATAACCTCCGACAAGGTAACCATTACCTGCACATTTCTTTTAGTTTGTGTACTTGTAAAAATGTGAGTTTGACATTCTCAGGTGTATGTTTCACACTATTAGTGTAGATATTAGCAGTGGATTTATTTTTTCACAGTGATTGTTGTTTTTTTCTTTTACCATGTCATGATTTAGAGCTAACAAGTAATGTTAGCTTGTAGTAAGGAGTGAGGGTTGTCTTACTGCATTCGGCTAGCTAGCGTTCCTATATATTTCAGTTGCTATAATTCTATTGGTTATAGCTTGTGCTTATTTGCTTGCTAGTACTGTTTTAATTTTCATATTGAGCAGTTTTGACAATGGAGAATTGCCTTTCCAGAGGCTGGCAGATGTAAATTTCTATATTGTAAAGAATCAGAATAGCTTAAGATGATGAATTACATGAGTGTAATCAAGTTTCTCTGGATAACAAGTCTCTGAAAATATTAATTTTGAGCTACTTTCAGTGAAATAATCCCATTCTCAGAAGTGAAGATTTATAGGGTCAACATTGGGTCCAGGTTGAGGGGGTTGATGAAATTTCAGGCCCATCTCTCGCAGCATAGCTTAGGGAGATGTCTCGGTTGCCAGCTTGAAGAAAAACAACAGGCAGAAAGGAAGGCAAAATGCCAACATTTGTCAGTACTGAGTAACAGTAAAAATAAAGCCATGTATACTGTAAAATTAACAGTTGTCATGCAAGTAAATGTTATCACATAGCTTCGAGGTAAGGAGGTGTTCGATGGCTTCATCCACAAGTTGAGGACAACCTGTGACTATCACAAGGTTTGGGTTTGCAGCTCGACTCTGGGGAAACCTACCAACCCAAAAAAAACATAAAACATGCAAACACAATTCACCTCCTGTGTCCAAAATAAGCTTAGAATAGCGAGAGAACACCAAAATGAACATGTGTTGAATACAGACCAATTATCTTGAAAAAAAAACTTGATCCAACAAATGTAATTCATCACCTCTGACTATTGTGAGTGTTTTCTAGGCAAAAAAGTAATTCTATCTGTCCCTGGAAACACAATTCACCTTCTGTGTCCAAAATAAGCTACAATGGTGAGAGAACGCCAAAATAAACACATGATGAACAAATTATCTTAAGAAACTTGATCATTATCTTTAACTATTCTGGTCTCCTATGGTGCACTGAGCTCCTCTATTCTCTATCCTCCTCTTCCTCTCCATCGTTATGTCTCATGTCAGCCAAATGTCTGCCTCTAACTTGCTATCTTCCCCGGAGCGTTTCTGTGCTTTCTCATCTCTCAGGTTCCTGTGGATCCTGTGGATCCTGGTCCTGGCCCTGCTGATGTGGTTCTCTGGTTCCTGTGGGTCCTGGTCCCGGTCCCGCTGATGTGGTTCTCTGGTTCCTGTGGATCCTGGTCCTGGTTCTGCTGATGTGGTTCCCTGGTTCCTATGGATCCTGGTCCTGGCCCCGCTGATGTGGTTCTCCACCAGCCAATGGATGTGCGTCTGTCCAAGGCTACAGCCTGTCCGTCCTTGGGAGCTGGATCTCTCCTTCACTGTGGTGCTCAGGACACTGATGAAATTTCAACTTGGCAGCTGAGGCAGAGTAGTTTTCAAGTCAAATGTCACAAACGGCCTTAGTTTAGCGAGAGAAGAGGAAAACCACCATTTCAGTATTTGCTGTCTGGACATCAAATACTTGGTGAAGCGTGCTTCAAAGTGCCCTGAGGTGTTTGTTTTAAAATGATGAAAGGAAACACTGAAGAAATTTCAACTTGGCAGCTGAGGCAGAGTAGTTTTCAAGTCAAATGTCACAAACAGCCTTAGTTTAGTGAGAAAAGCAAGAAAACCACCATTTCAGTATTTGCTGTCTGGGAAGAAATACTTGGTGAAGCGTGCTTCAAAGTACCCTGAGGTGTTGTTTTAACATGATGAAAGGACACAATGATGAAATTTCAACTTGGCAGCTGAGGCAGAGTAGCTTTCAAGTCAAATGTCACAAACGGCCTTAGTTTAGCGAGAGAAGAGGAAAACCACCATTTCAGTATTTGCTGTCTGGACATCAAATACTTTTTTTTGTTTGTTTTAACATGATCAAAGGACACAATGAAGAAGTACAATGAAGGACTACAACTCCAACAAAGGCGGCGTGGACAACCTGGACAAAGTCGTCGGCACCTACAGCTGCAGGAAGATGACCACGCGCTGGCCCCTCGTCGTCTTCTGCGACATTCTCGACGTGTCCTCCTACAACGCCTTCGTAATTTGGAGAGAGCTCAACCCCGACTGGATGCCCGGCAGGCGCAACAAGAGGAGGGTGTTTCTTGAGCAGCTGGGCAAGGCGCTCGTCAAACGGAGGGCTCGCCTTCCGCGCGCCGAATCGGCCGCGGCGGTTGTGAAAACCGCTCAGCTGGCGGTGGCGATGGCCTCCGGAGGCGGAGGGGCTGGGATTGCTGCTTCTTCTTCTTCTTCTTCCCGTCCTCCTCTGACGGATAGAGTGGGGGTCCGGGCCCGGGCTCAGGTTCAGGCCCACGCCGCCGCTTCCACAGCCCCTGCTGCCAAACCCCTCCCCACGAGTAAGAGGTGTCAGGTCTGCCACTCCAAGAAGAAAAGAAGAAAGTTGGATGAAGTTTCTCCAGCTAATTTGTCTGTATTCAACATGTGTCCATTTTAGCGTTCTCTTGCCATTCTAAGCTTATTTTGGACACAGGAGCTGAATTGTGTTTCCAGGGACTGACAGACTTACATTTTTGCCCAGAAAACACTCAGAATAGTTAAAGATGATGAATTACATTAGTTGGATGAAGTTTCTTCAGCTAATTTGTCTGTATTCAACATGTGTCCATTTTAGTGTTCTCTCACCATTCTATGCAGGTGGACCCCACCATCGTGTCCTGGGTTGTGGACTATCTGACTGGCAGACCACAGTATGTGCGCCTGAAACACTGTATCAGACAGAGTGGTCAGCAACACCGGGGCCCCACAGGGGACTGTCCTCTCTCCTTTCCTCTTCACCCTCTACACCACGGACTTCAATTACTGCATGGAGTCCTGTCATCTCCAGAAGTTTTGTGATGACTCAGCAGTGGTTGGATGTATCAGCAAGGGCGATGAGGTTGAGTACAAGGCTGTTGTGGACAACTTTGTCACATGGTGTGAGCAGAACCATCTACAGCTCAGTGTGACAAAGACAAAGGAACTGGTGGTGGATCTGAGGAGGACCAAGGTGCTGGTGTCCCCTGTTTTCATTCAGGGGGTCAGTGTGGACATTGTTGAGGATTATAAGGACTTGGGGGTACACATTGATGTACATGTTGTTATATGTTATTGTTGGTGGTAGTAGTAGTAGTAGTGGCAGTATTATTAGTATTATATAATACATCTTCTCACTCTGAGTGTTGTTACGGCCCTGGCCGTTATTGTTCTGCCATGTGTTGCTGTCTTCTGTGTTGTCCTTTTGGTTTGGTTTTTGGTTGTTGTGTCGGAGTGAGTGCTCTCTTCTTTTGTAGCAGCTGTGTTGGTCCTGCCCACCTCCGACCAGCAAATGGTGTCGCGGTTCCATTGGTTCCTCCAGCAGCTGCCAGGGATTTAAATCCAGGGAGTTCCAGTCCCCGGGAGAACCTCGACTTGACAGCAGCTAGATTAGGAACTTGATTGTGAACTTTGTCCTCAGATCAATTTTGTTTGTTAGTAGTGCTCTGAATAGGTTTGTAGTTTGGGTGGTGGCTCTGTTTTTGATTGCTCGTTTGTTTGATTGTTGTCTTTGGTAGTCACTGTATATATATTGCACTATTTTGGTTTTGTTCGTGGAACTTTTTACCTGCATGTCAGGCCTCTTTCTGTTTTACAATAAATTGGTACATTTTGATTTGGAGACAAAGTTTGTGTTTTTCTCACTCGTTTATGTTGTGTCCCAGCTCCCCTAGACTGGGTCGTAACATAAAGTGGGGGCTCGTCCGCGATTTTTTGCTATATTGGTAAGTTTTTGGTAAGTTTGGTTAGCATTTCTTCTCATTAGACAGGTAGTATGGCTTTTGATCTTGATGATTTTGTACAGGATCCTGCGATAAATAAGCTGGAAGAGTGCACAAAAGCAGATTTGTTCCTAGTTGCCAATTTGTTTCGTATTGATGTGCCTTTGAATGCCCGAAAGGCCGACATCAAACTGTGTTTGATCACTAAGTTGGTGGAGAAAGGCATTGTGAAGCCTGAGCGTGAGGCAGACAGTGAGTCTGACGTTGCGGATGAGGAAGTGGGAGCGGAGGCTGCCACGGCCTCGGACAATGTCAGCGCCCAGGTGCAGGCTGGAGCGGAGGCTCCTACAGTCGGTTTGGCAGGGCTAGATCCGATCGCTCTGATCCAGGCTGGTGTGGACACAGAGGATCTGAAGCTGGCCCTCCGCCTGAGAGAGGTGGAGCTTCAAACAAAAACCCGTGAGGTTGAGCTTATGCATCTCCGCATAAGGGCCCAGGAGCTCGAGCTGTCCTACAAAAATAAAACACCTGCCACTGTAAGTATGCCTCTCCCCTCAACTTCTGAGCAGTTTGATGTGAGCAGGCACATTGCTCTAGTACCTCAATTTCGAGAGAGCGAGGTAGATTCATATTTCAATGCTTTTGAGCGCATTGCAGCTACTTTAAAATGGCCTAAAGATGTTTGGAGCCTTTTGTTGCAGTGTAAGTCAGTGGGAAAAGCGCAGGAAGTCTGTACAACATTATCAATTAATGAGAGCCTTGATTATGATGTGGTGAAAGCCACAGTGTTAAGAGCTTATGAGCTCGTCCCTGAGGCCTATCGGCAAAAGTTTCGTTCCTGTGAGAAGTCTGCAAACCAAACTTACGTAGAATTTGCACGAGAGAAATCTCTTCTTTTTGACAAGTGGTGCGCCGCTAGTAAAGTAAAAGACTTTGCTCAGCTCCGTGAGTTACTTTTGCTGGAAGAATTTAAGACGTGTCTTCCAGAGAAAATTGTTGTTTATTTGAATGAGCAAAAGGTGGATTTATGTTCCAAAGCTGCTGTGTGCGCGGATGAATTTGCTTTGACGCACCGCGTTGCGTTTACACCGGCACAGCGCGCGCACACTCTGGCTGTCGGCGCCGGTAAAAATGTTAAATCTTCACCAAAAAGTCCTCAGCGCTCTGCCGCTGTTTCAGACAGCCGTGAATGCTTTTACTGCCACGAGATTGGTCATATGATTGCTAATTGTCCTGCTCTCCGGCGTAAAGAGCATAGTCACAATGGCAAGAAGCCGAAAAGTGTGGGATTTGTGCGGCCTGCTCCTACTCAGCCTCTAGTTAGCACTGAAAATGCAGGTGGTGAGGTTGATGAGAGTTACCGACCTTTTATTTGTAAAGGTTTTGTCTCTCTGACAGGGAAGGAGGAGGATCAGGTGCCAATCACAATTTTGCGTGATACCGGAGCTACACAGTCGCTAATGTTGCAAACGTTGTTGCCATTTTCATCTGACTCGTTTTGTGGTTCTGATGCTCTTTTGTGGGGAGTGAAAATGAGCGTTTTAAGAGTGCCACTCCACACCGTGTTTTTGCGATCACCACTTGTCTCTGGCTCAGTGCAGATTGGTTTGCGCACTAAGCTGACATGAATGAACCATTTAATGAACATAAACACTCTTAATTCATTTAAGGTGAACATAGTTCTAGTTTATTGAACAAACACATGCCCTAGTTCATTTTTTTGTGTGCATGTTGTATATTTTTATTAGTAGTATTATTATTAGTATTAGTAGTGGTATTATTGTTATTATTATTATAAAACTCTGGACTCACCTGGTGCAGTAATTTACCTCTGTGTAATAATTTGTAATAATAATTTTTAATACATCTTTTTTTTATTCATACTTTTATATATTTATATTTTACTTTGTGTTTGAAGTTTATTCTTATTCTTATTCTTTTGAAGCTGTGTGTAACAAAAAGCAAATTCCCCCTGGGGATTATTAAAGTAATTCTGATTCAGATTCTGATTTAAGCTTATTTTGGACACAGGAGGTGAATTGTGTTTCCAGGGACTGATAGACTTACATTTTTGCCCAGAAAACACTTAGAATAGTTAAAGATGATGAATTACATTAGTTGGATGAAGTTTCTCCAGCTAATTTCTCCAGCTGTTGCCATGGTGCTGTAGAAATGGCAGCCTCTCCAGTTGCTGAGTGTTTGTTTGTTTTTTCCCCTTTTCTTCTATCTAATGTTTATTTTTTGACTTTAAAATGCCACCAGGAGTCTGTCACCTTGTTTACTCAAGAGAGGAATTACTGGCCTTAGAGACAATGGCAAAAGCCGGAGCACGACACAATATACCGGCAGAACTGAGGAGAAGTTACAGAGGCTGCAAGGCTGGTGCTAAGCTAAAGGCTAAGCTGGCAGACAAACGGAGGCGTTTCAAACCATCGATCCCCACCATCATAATAGGAAATATTAACTTGCTACCAAACAAGATCGACGAGCTGTCTGCATTCAACAATCAGCGAATTTACAGAGAGAGCAGCTTGTACATCTTCACAGAGATGTGGCTAACTCAACTGATACCAGACGCTAATGTGGACCTGCTGGGCTTTACTGCAGTGAGAGCTGACAGAGACGCTAACACTTGCGGGAAACGCAGAGGTGGGGGGATAATCATATATATTAACAACCGCTGGTGTAGCCCGGGACATGTCACTGTGAAAAAAAAGGTCTTGTGTTGTAAAGATTTGGAACTGTTAGCCGTTAGTCTGCGGCCATACTATCTACTGAGGGAGTTCAGTCACGTGATCGCACTCTGTGTTTACATCCCTCCGAGCGCCGATGCCACCATAGCCTGTGAGAAGATCCATACAGTGACAGCAAGGCTGCAGACACAACACCCTGAGGCGTTCATTATCATCTCTGGGGATTATAATCATGCTGCCCTGGACTCCACCTTGACTACCTTCCATCAGGTTGTGGAGTGTCCCACGAGGAATAACAGGACAATTGATCTACTGTACACCAATGTGAAGGATGCATACAGACGTGGACCCTCCCCTGTTAATACTGTACACTGCTACCCGAATAATAAACCCTGGGTGCCTCAAGAGGTCAAAGCTGTTCTTAACAGGAAGAAGGTGGCTTTCAGGACGGAAGGAAGGTGGAACAGATGCTGAGTGAGAGTCGCATGAGGGATGTCTGGGATGGTGTCAATACTATCACAGGCCTCAAGACAAAGTCTGTAACAACAGTAAGGGGGACAGTGGAGGAGGCAAACAAACTCAACAACTTTTTCAACCGTTTTGACCATCCCCCCACCCTCACTGAGCCCTCCCTCCCCCAATGCACCCCTCCCCCAACAACAATGCTGTCATCTCCGTCATCACATCCTCCTCTCCCCTCTCCTCTCCCCACAGCCTCTTCCCTGTATAACTTCAGACCAGATCAGGGGAGAACTGAGGAAGCTTCGCCCCAGGAAAGCAGCAGGCCCAGACAAGGTGTCCCCCCGGCTGCTTAAGATCTGTGCTGCTGAACTGTGTGAGCCACTCCAGCAGGTCTAGCCTTCAGCTAGGGAAAGTGCCCTCCTTATAAAAAAAAACATCCTGTATCATTCCAGTTCCAAAAAAGAACCGGCCCAGCGAGCTGAATGACTATAGACCGGTGGCACTCACATCACAGCTGATGAAGACACTGGAGCGACTCGTCCTTAACCTCCTCAGGCCCCAAGTGCAGCATGCCCAGGATCCCCTACAGTTTGCCTACCGGGCAGCTGTTGGTGTAGATGATGCCATCCTCTATCTCCTACATCACACCCACTCCCTCCTGGATAAGGAAAGTGGCTCAGTGAGGATCCTTTTCCTGGACTTCTTTAGTGCATTCAATACCATCCAGCCCCTTATGCTGCAGGACAAACTGTTGGGTATGCACGTGGACCCCTGCCTGGTGTCCTGGATCTTGGACTACCTTACTGATAGGCCACAGTATGTCAGGATGAAGGACATCACATCTGACACTGTGGTCAGCAGCTCGGGAGCACCTCAGGGGATGGTGCTGGCCCCCCTTCTCTTCACCTTATACACCTCAGACTTCTGCTACAGCTCAGAACTGTGTCATATCCAGAAGTTTGCAGATGACACAGCCATCATCGGGTGTATTAGGGATGAAAGAGAGGATGAGTACAGGAGTCTGGTAAAAGACTTTGTTGCCTGGAGTGACAAAAAACACCTACAGCTCAACACCTCAAAGACTAAAGAGCTAGTCATAGACTTTGGGAAGTCCAGACCACGTCCACGTCCAGTGTCAATCAAGGAGGTCGACATTGTAGGCAACTATAAGTACCTCAGGGCGTGGCTGGACAACAAGCTGGACTGGTCATGCAACACAGACCACCTGTACAAGAGGGGCCAGGGTAAGCTGTTCTTTCTGAGGAGGCTGAGATCATTTAACATCTGCAGGGAACTCCTGTGGATGTTCTACCAGACTGTGGTTGCCAGTGTTCTCTTTTATGCTGTGGTGTGCTGGGGTGGCAGGGCACCAAAGAAGGACACCAACAGGCTGGATAAACTGATTAGGTGAGCTGGCTCTGTGGTCGGCATGAAGCTGGACTCTCTGGTGACAGTTGCAGAGAGGAGATCGTTGGACAAACTACTGACCATCATGGATGATGTCAGTCACCCTCTGCACACTGTCATCAGCGCACAGAGAAGCCTTATCAGTAACAGACTGCTCCTCCCCAGATGCAAAACAAATAGACTGAAAGACTCCTTTGTCCCCTGAGCCATTAATCTGTACAATTTTGCCCTCGGTGGGAGGGGGAGGGGTGAGGGGAGGTGCTAGACAGGTGCAATAATTTTTGTGTGAATTTTTTGTACATTTTATCTTGGTCAAAACACTACCCTTGTGTATATATTAGATATTAATTATTATTGGGTGTTATTGTATTTTATTTACATATATATATATTTATTTTTTTATTTTTTTATTTATTTTTTCCTCTTTATTGTACTGTTGGTGCTGTGCTGCTGCTGGAACTTCAATTTCCTGAGGGAACCCTCCCAAGGGATTAATAAAGTGCTATCCTATCCTATCCTAATTTTTCTGTTTTCAACATGTGTTTATTTTGGCGTTCTCTTGCCATTCTAAGCTTATTTTGGACACAGGAGCTGAATTGTCTTTCCAGGGGCTTACACACCTGAATTTCTGTACATTAAACACTCAGAATAGTTAAAGATGATGAATTACATTAGTTGGATGAAGTTTCTCCAGATAATTTGTCTGTGTTCATTTTAGCGTTCTCTCGCCATTCTAAGCTTATTTTGGACACGTGCATTGTGTTTCCAGGTAATGGTAGATGAGAATTTCTATACAGGAAACACTCAGAATAGTTAAAGATGAATTACATTAGTTGGATGAAGTTTCTCCAGATAATTTGTCTGTGTTCATTTTAGCGTTCTCTCGCCATTCTAAGCTTATTTTGGACACGTGAATTGTGTTTCCAGGTAATGGTAGATGAGAATTTCTATACAGGACAAACTCATAATAGCTATAGCTTATTTTGGACTCAGGTGATGAATTGTGTTTCCAGGTGCTGGCAGGCCTGAACCTCTGTACAGGAAACACTCAGAATAGTGAACGATGATGAATTACATTAGTTGGGTCAAGTTTTTGAAGATAGTTGGTTTGCTTTCTCATCTCTCAGGTTCCTGTGGATCGTGGTCCTGGTCCTGCTGATGTGGTTCTCTGGTTCATGAATCATGAAGTCTTCATGAGTCTTGTTTTTCAATAATATCATACTGCTAATCTTTTAGTCACATTCCTATTGCTAGTACTATAGTCAATGTTAGTACGTTGGCTGCTGTTTGTGTTGTCTGTCTCTCTCTCTGTCTGTCTCTCTCTCTCTCTCTCTCTGTCCAACCTCCATCCAACGCGGACCCCTACAGAAGCCGCCCACATTGAGCCTGGGTCTGTTAGAGGTTTCTTCCCGTTAAAGGGGAGTTTTTCCTTGCCACTGTTGCTCAATATAACATCTGATGCTTGCTCATGTGGGAATTCTTGAATCCTTAATTTTGAATTCATGAATCGTTGGGTCTCTCTCTAATTAAAGTGTTTGGTCTAGACCTGCTCTTTATGTAAAGCGTCTTGAGATAAAGCTGTTGTGAATTGGCGCTATATAAATAAAGATTGATTGATTGATATTCATCATATGTTCATTTTGGTGTTCTTTCGCCATTCTAAGCTTATTTTGGACACAGGAGGTGAAATGTGTTTCCAGGTGCTGGCAGCCCTGACTTTCTGTACAGGAAACACTCAGAATAGTTTAACAAGCTTATTCAGAGACATTCAGCTCTCAGCACCAAAACACAGCATCATAACTTCCTCTGTGCTGTGTAAACTAGCAATATTTACCATTCTAAGTATAAACAGAGCAAAATTTTCAAGGTCCTGGCTGTTTTCCAGTGTTTTCATAACAAGTTCCATAAACAAGCTTTTCAGGCCGCATTTGTACAGCGCCTTTCTAGTTATTTCAACTACTCAAAGCGCTTTACATGACATCCTCATTCACCCATTCACATATCATTCATACAGGAGGAATGTAATTAGGAGGAGACTATTCTTTCATACTCATTCACACACTGAAGCCATGCTTCAGGAGCAAGTTGGGGTTCAGTGTCTTGCCCAAGGACATTTCGACATGTTGACCCATAGGAGCTGGGGATCAAACCCCTGACCTTCTGATTGAGGGACGGCCCACTCTACCACTGAACCACAGCCGCCCCAGTTTTAGTCAACTGTAAGCTGTTAATGCGGTAAAAGAAACCCAACGCTGCATTTCTATTTTTTTTTTCTTTAAAAAGGAGTAGAGACAAGGTGCAAACAGCGACAGGCATAGTTGCAGTACAGTTGGTGGAGAAAGCGAAACATCTAGAGGATAAAGAGCTAGATACTTTTTCCTCAGAAGTGGGTAGAGACCAAACCAAAGCTAAAAGACTGAATATTAAACACATTAATTGATATAAAATGGGCTATTTCTGCCCCCAGGTGGCCAAAATTAAATAATGCAAGCACCTGCATTGCATCACCAAGCACTGTTTTCTCAACACTGTGTTTTTCAGTCACCGTTTGTGTCAGTCTTTAAATTTGAACACACACTGAAACTGCATAATGAGAAGACGCATACTATAGGAAAAAGCAAGCATGTTTTACCTCATCAATGTGGAAAAGCGCGGGCCATCTGGCTTTAAACTCTCCAGCAGTGGAATTTCCCTGCACCACCTCTTTTCTTCGGAAGGAGAATGTTTTTGCCATCTTTTCCCTGATGGTTGATGCATGGTTTCTTTGTCTGACATCATTCAGTAGTTCAACTCTCACATTTTCGAGACTTTCATCTGTTTCGCCAGCAGGGTGTGAAGGACAATAGTTGACCTCAGCCTTTTTTGTTTTTTTTACATTTTTTGCTGGATGGCATTCATCTCTTGGTTTGTTTTTTAAAGCATTTACAGTCACTTCAGGACAGCCAATGTTTCGCATCTTCGTCCTGTAGTTAGCCATTTTATATTTCAGGCTTATCATCCAGCCATAGTAACCAGTGGCAGATGGCTCTTGCAAACAGGGACATTTTTTGATCAGTGCCGCTGCTACCTCATCTATTTGGTAGTTTTGGGGATATGCTGTATATTGGAAAATTTCCTCAGCTAGCTTCTCTAAGATGTCAGACTTCAGTCCTGGAGTATTGCCAGTTTCTCTGAAGGTCTCATTTCCACGCTGAAGCTGCACCTCCACGTTGTATGGAAAGCATGGTATGGGAAATGCACTTGGCCATGCACATGCTCTCAGCTCACTGTCTGAATGTTGCAGAATGATGGTACTGTCAGAGTTGGACGAGGACAATGACGACACACTGAGAGTACTGTGAATGCCTGGTGAGCTTTCAGATGGCCCAGGAGTGCATGGGGTATTCTGTATGTACACCAGCTTGATTGTACTTCTGTCTTGAATGTCTTGTAATGATGCAACATTCATGAACTCATTATTGAAGTCGGGATCCATAAACAGAATACGAAAGTCTCTTTCAATTCCAAATGTTTGGCGAATTGTATTGCATAACTCTGTCAAAGTTTCTGGCATTCCTGAATGAAGGTCCAGTCTTCTAAAGTCATCCTCCTCCAAGATGACTCTCAGCTTCAGATGCTCTGCCATTCCTCAATCTAATTATCAAAAGAGAATAAAAACATGTTATTAAATTAGTACTTGGTATTACTGACACTTAAGTATAGCTTTTTATTGGAGAGTAAGGCAGAGTAGGAACATACTGCAACACAGTTGTACAGTTAAAATGCAATTTATTTTACAATTACTTTCTGTGTAAAGTGACCAAAAACCCCGAAACTATGTTTTGCTTTTTGGTGCTTTGTGTTGCAGTTCTTCCTTTTGAACAGTTTTGAATGTACGTTATGTTAGTCACAAATAAATGCATACACACTTACAAGAGAAATGGCAACATGAGGGTGATGAGATAAATGTAAGACTGGTTAATTTCTGTTAAGACAATTCTTAAAAATTTTTCTATCTATACTAAACAAAATTGGTCCTCAAGGCAGAAATTTTAGGCATCCCTCTTGTTACCTTGTGTATTAGTATATGAACTCATGCAACAAAAACAACATGAATTATTATCTAACCTTGTGCGTTTATGAATCTTTTAAGTGTCACCATTCGTCGGCCTCCAATCCAATAATATGCCAAGGGGTACTGGTCTACCAAGGCATCATGTTGAATGACGGATACTTTAAATGTAGGACACAACTCAAACGCTCTCAAATGCTCTCTATACCAAGCACTTAGCTCTTTAACAATAAAGCTCAAGCTATTTTCCACAACAACCATCTGGACAACTTCTGCAAATTCTGGCAAGCCACCAGATGTGCCATGAACAACAACCATGGCATGCCTGTAGTTGACTCCATTAACAGATGCATTCTTTGTGAGTTGAATGTGGGTAATATCAGGGTATTTAAGCTTCAGAGCCTTCTGTACATCCTGATGCAAAATGTCAACAGAGACAGTGGACACAGCTAAGACAGTCAAGCTAGCCTTTTTGGCTGCGCTAGACTCCAAGTGATATGCCATCATGAACTGATGTTTCACTGCCAGGGACAGGAGTATGTTTTTAAAGCAGCGTGTGTCGAACAACCTGGCTCATCTGGGGGTACCAACTTCCCAACCAGAAATGGAAGGAATCGTAAGAGACTCCAATTTTCATGAGCATTTCCTCCAATACTTTTTTTCAGCATGAATGTCCTGGGAATAGCGTGGGGCCTGTTACTCTTATCTACCCATTTGTATGGAAATTTCAAAATGAACTCATTGAGTTCGTCAAGTGTGAAATACTTATTTGAAATGAGCAGATTTAGACAGTATGCCAACTCAACTGGTAATATGCCCTCAAAGATATCATGTGCAACGTCAGGAGGGTAGCCAGTGCAAACATTGAAATGAGAAAGATGTGCAGAGAACACACACAGCCTTTTAACACCGTAACATGGTTTAGCCTGTGCTAAACTTACATGCATTTCATGTGTCTCTTTGCTTCTGAGAGTAAACACATCTGAACTTACCTCCGTCTCCTGAATTTCAGACTTTTGTGCCTCACAAAACCGGCAAATGTACTCACCTACAAAACTCTCAATAAAGCCAGCAATCCCGTGTGCTCCCAAATTGTCAGCTATGACACACTGTATTGTACCCTTAACAAAATCCCCCAGGTGAGCAATAAAAATACCTTGACTTTCCAACGTCACAAGATCCTTCAACAAGGGCTCTAGGATCTTTTCATATCCATAACTCTTCACATCTTCAGACATGCAGAGCAAAGCCAAATTAATGGAAGACAATGAAGAATGGCAACCAGGTGGCAAATTGGTGAGAGTCCAATAAACAGCACAAATCTTATGTTTTTTACGTGATGTGCCAAGCGGATTACATATCTCAAAATCATCAACATACAAATTCAGCAGCACTCGCAACTCACCGCCTGATAAAACACTGTTGTCCTTGAAAAACAAACCATCTCTATCACCTGAAGCAGCCCTTGTTTTCCTCTGCATGAAGACATCGTGTGACGCTAATTACTAGCAGCAAAGCACGTTATATATGCCTTCAGAAACTCCCGCAGATTAAAGCCGGTTTACTAATAAATGTAATGGCTGATTAATGTTAAAAACTCATGCTAAACGAAGCTGAAAACACTTGCTAGCCTAGCGACCTTAAGGCAACAAGCAACCTATAATACAACGCTCTTACTTGTATTCTCTCAATTCGAATGCAAATTTCTCAACACACAACCGTCTTGTCATAGAAAACATGATTCTAAGGCAGTAGAAAACCGTCGACATATTTTTTGCATGAAATACATCACTGAGTTATTTTCAGTTCATGCAGTTTACAATGCAAAATGCTCCATTTAGCAAAGAGGTTTCACATTAATAGTAGAAACATTAACCCCTTACCGTGATAACCCCGACAAACCTTACCAGTATCGTTTTACATAATTAGTTTTGTGCTAAATTGTGGACACTGTAAAATCACAGACACATACTTACGACAAGTCAGGATGGCAAATGTGCAGGCCCCGGCAGAAGAAAATGTAAAGCTGCAAGACAATAAATTATTAATTAAACATGGCAGACTTTGTTTCTGGTCTCCACGAATTAAAAAGAACTCCAAAAAGACTATAATGATTACTTTTAAGGTATTAGCAACCACTCAAACTTGGCTAGTTAAAGTTACTCAGAATCGTTGACTGTATGTAGTTTATAGCTGTAACAATATCTTCCTTTAACAAAACTATGTTTTAAGTGTAAATACACCATGACTAAAGCAAAAGTAGAAACACATAAATGATTATTAAAAGTTTACTTACCAAAATCAGACCGTCTTGGTAGAATCTTTTACTCCAAGCACATGGCAGTTGCTCAAGATTTCAAAATAACGCTTCTGCAAATGGCGCATGTGTATGGGCATGCGCACACGGGAGCACCAAGTGGAAATTAAAATGTACATATTTTTTTCATGCTACATTTACTCAAGTAAAATTGACTTGTTTTAATTTCCAAAAATATGTTGGAATTAGTTAAATGATTTCAGAAAAACTACATAACACATTAAAATCTATGAAACAAACTTGATTAAAACATGTTACATTTAAAAAGGGTCAGAATCATTTTTTTCAGTGTAGCTGGAGCTCCGTGTCATATGAAAATCTGGGAATTGGAAAGTCCTCTGGCCACTGGTGTGTTCAAGATGACACAGACTCAGGGTATGAAAGGAGTAGTGTGTCATTCGATGCCAATTGAAAAAACTGTGGCTCTGTGGCGCAGGCTCACTGAACATCTGACGTGGGTGCACATTTAAACACAGGATCCTTCATGATGTTCCAAGTATCTAATTTCCACTTTCTCAAAACAACTGGTTGACTGGACGATTTTGTCTACAAATAAATAAGAAAATATCACAACTCTTGCAATATTAAACAAAGACAGTTATAATACAAATGAAGTCTCTAGTTAAACTTACATCATTAATGCATCCGTCTTAGGTCAGTTAAACTAAGGTACTCGCAATGAACTCAGGAATATCCATTCCTTTGTTCTGGTGTGGAGGGAAAAGAGGGAGTCGGAGGCCTGAAGGGCTGGCCTATATCGTCTTGGGAGGTGTGGCCTTTTCAGTGACAGGTAGGTGAATAGGTGGGGAAAAGACTTGTGATTTTAACACCAATGAAACAGTCATCTGAGTCAAGTGAATAAGAACGTGATGATGCTGTCTCTGCGGTGCTCATCAAAGATGGAACTGTTTCTGGATGGATGACCTTGATTGTTCCCAAATCTTGAAGGTCAGTAGTTGAATTGAGGTTGAAGAAGTCATTGCCAAAATCTGGATCCATGTAATGCAGTCTTATGTTGTCCTCTAATCCAAAGGTATCCTTTACCTTGCTGAGAAGTTCATGTACTGACTCTGGTATGCCATTTGGTAGAGTCAGTTTTTCAATGTTGCTCTCCCCCAAAATCACCTTCAGTTTTGCAGGCTTTAAACCAGCCATAGCAATCTGTGAAGAGAACACAAGTACTGTTAGTAACAATCATTTGTGGTTGATTGACAAGACGCACTTTTTAAAAAAAACATTTTTACCCAAGATATTACAGGTACAACATGTAAGGCAATTCCCCTTTTGTGATACCATTAACTGTCTCAAAAAGCAGTGCTGAAAGTGGCACTGTTGGGCTTTTTGAAGTTCATTTCTACTTGGATAATCTAGTGACATCCACAATTGTGTAAGGCTGCAATCATGTTCCTCAAAATAATCTCTCAAAGGGAGCATGGCAAAGAGGCAAATATTGTGCAATCTGAGAGTGTGTCTTTGTTTGTTGTGTAATAAAATAAGTTATCATTTCACCCTTTAAACATGGATATATCTTTTCAATGTGACAAGACACATTACTCCAATTTTGTAGTCTGCCAGTGGGTATGCATCATGTAGTTCTTGTGGCTCAATAAGTTCCACTTCCTTGCCTGGTGATGTTTTGAGATCATAAGATCTGTAATGTTCGATGTACCACCCACTGAGCTTCTGGACTATGAAGATCAATTTGTCTTGCAGTATCACAATTTGGATAACTTCACTGAACTCTTTAGTTTAGTCCATTATATGTCACACTTTTAGCTAGGCACACTGTATCCACGTTTGAGGACTTCTGACTTAGAGCACTTGCAATTTCCTTGTCAAGAACATCAATCTTAACAATGGAAAGATTTGCCACTTCCAACGGAGGCTTGGGAATTCTACATGAATGTAAATTAAGTGCCATCTGAAACTGATGTCTCTCTGAAAGTGAAAAGAGCACATTTTTGAAGCACCTGATATTCCTTGAAACTTTTTAAAAAAAACTATGTTTTGCTTCAAAGCGCATTGACCATAAGGCTACAAGTGGACCGAATTTACGGATCAAGTGTGGATAATGCTCCAAGAAATGGTGTTTGGGTTTAAGGTCACAGTCAGGAAAAACCTCTTGAAATCTAATTCTGTGCTCTGAAATCTTAAAGTCAAGATATGCAATAGATTCCTCAGTATGAACAGGACTGACAACCAGATCAACAATGTCTTTCACGTCTGTTAAGATTTGCCAAGCTGGCTCCTCACAGGGAACCCTTTGCCCAATCAACAAAGACAAAAATCTGATTAGACTCCAGTTTTCATGTGCATTTCCCCCGAAACAGCTACCGGATGAGGTTGGTTAGTTTTGTCAGTCCACTTAAAGTTGAATGATGATATTGCTTCATTCAATGTAGATAATGTGAAATACTTTTTTTTTTTTTATGAATACACTGAGGCATAAAGCAAGTTCAAAAGGAACAATTCCTTCAAAAAGATTGTGCACAATATCTGGTGGAAACCCTGTGGTAACGTCAAAATATGACAGGTTCTGTGATAAAACACAATTTGATTTCACACCATAATAACTGGACAATTCATTTTCCTCAAGAAAACGTAAGTGATCTGCATGAATGTTTTTGGTTCTCAAAGTAAAAGCACCACTTCTAACTTCCGTAGTTTGAAATTCTGATCTTTCTGCAGTGCAAAACCTACAAACATACGACCCTGTGAAATTTTCCACAAATCCAGCGATACTGTGTGCACCAAGGTTGTCAGCAACCACACACTGAACTGTTCCTTTTACTGTTCCGCCCAACTTTTTAACAAATATTCCAGTCCAAAATTACAAGCTCATTAATTAAAGGTTCTAACACTTTCTCATAACCATAGCACTTCAGGTCATTACTTTTGATTAAAGCAGCCAAATAAATGGAGGACAAAGTGGAGTTAGAACCAGGTGGTAAATTACCCAAAACCCAATACAAACCACACATTTAATACTTCCTTTTAGATGTACCAAGAGGATTATATATTTCAAATTCATCAATGTATGATATCAGTGAAATGCTTTCCTGCTTAGACAGGAGCCCATTTTCTCTGAAAAAGGCACCATCAAAGAAAGATTTGTATATGTGTACACAAGTCGTCTGTAGTTGTTTATCAATAGTATTTAAATTACCAGCCTGATCTAAGATTGTCTGACAGTCAAGAATTTGCTGCAAAGACTGTAAAGTTGAAATAAACTGGAATGACTTATTATTCCTTTGATCAAGTATATATTCTACAGGTTCCACTACATCAAAGTGGCTCTTATAGTATGCTTTTCGCCTCCAAGCACTGGAAAGTGAACCTTTATCTCCAATTGCTTTTTTAACAGGGTTTGTTTCGCAGAGGGTACTGGCTAGTTTTTCAACAACTGAGGGGTCAATTTGGCATTGGTGGTTTTGTAATATTTGCCTAATTGTCTTTTGAGTACCTGGAAGAGACAGAGATCCAATCAAATAGTTTAACTCGTGCAAGAGCTCATCTAAAGCTGCATTTGACACAAGAAAGACACTTTCTAACTTTAGAAGAACTGATGCAAGTTTAAGTTCAATGTCCTTGTCTAAGTTTTCAGAGTCAGAATCTAAATTTGCATTACACTCTATGGTACTTTCTTCATCTGGATTATCACTAGCAACTTGGGCACAAGATTCTTCAGCAGAATGTATGTTTTTTGTTTCAACTATCCCACGCTTAAATTCATTCACTGTGCCAGAATGTTTTCTGTATTTATGACTTCTGTAGTTCTCATAATTGTTTGTTTTATATGCACAGTTCTGAAACACACATTTGACAGTCTCCTTATTTTTAAGATGCTGAAAGATATACTGAAAATATTCCCTTTCTGTGGAGAGTTGATTATGCCCACAAGTATGACATATGAATGTGTTTAAGTCTCTGGCAACTGTTCGTTGGGTAGGATGATTTCTTGATAAATGGCTCAGTAAAGCATTCCAGGTCTTGAATCTACATGGACAACTTAAATAGGTGCAGGGATAAGAAAAGCCCCATCCATAATGCCTATGATTCAGTTTATAGTGCTTGAGCAGTTCAGATCTTCTTTTAAATGTTGTCTTGCAGTCTTTGCATCTCCACATGAAGTGCAACACTGAAACAGCAAGAGATGGACTTTAATACCAAAATCTTTGTGAGTGTAAATACTTCCGGAAAAACACGAGTTGATCTGATGCAGTTCTACACAAAAGTCCATTGCTAAAGAATGAAAAAGTCACAGTTTTAAGGTCCTTAAAACATCTCTAGATGTTCATTGATAATGTTATTGCTGTTTGCAATTGTTCCTTCTGTCCACAATAGCTGCATATTTGTAATATGTTAAGTGATTTCAACATACATGATGCGGAGACAACAGATCCTTGTTTTGTTTATAACTCTAATAATTTTTTATGAGTATGAAAATACTATGAGGCTTCAGTAGTCTGAGCAAGTAATTAAGTATTAAGTGAGAATCTTCCAAAGTTAGACTTGGTTTTAAACTTATCAGACAAAGTTCTCTGAGCTGCAACAGAGGACAAGTAAAAAAAGAAGAATATATACAGTGCCGTGAAAAAGTATTTGCCCCCTTCCCGATTTCTGTGTTTTTTTCATATTTATCACAAACCAATTTTAATATCACACAGAGACAACCCAAGGAAATACAAAATGCAGTTTCTAAATGATGATTCAATTCATTAAGGCACAAAAAAAAAATCCAAACCTATCTGGCCCTATGTGAAAAAGTAATTGCCCCCTGAACCTAATAGCGAGTTGTGCCACCTTTGGCAGCAATAACTGAAATCAAGCGTTTGCAATAATTGGTGATGAGTCTTACACAGCGCTGTGGAGGAATTTTGGCCCACTCTTCTTTGCAGAATTGTTTCAACTCTGCCATATTGGAGGGTTTTCTAGCATGAACTGCCTGTTTAAGGTCACACCACAGCATCTCAATTGGATTTAAATCCGGACTTTGACTTGGCCACTCCAAAACCTTAATTTTGTTTTTTTTTAGCCTTGCTGGTGTGTTTCTGATCGTTGTCCTGCTGCATGATCCAAGAGCGCTTGAGTTTGAGGGCACAAACTGATGACCGGACGTTCTCCTTCAGGATCTTCTGGTAAACAGCAGAATTCATTTTTCCGCCTTTGTGTTCTTTTGTGACAGCAGTGGTTTTCACCTGGGAACTCTCCCATGGATGCCATTTTTGGCCAGTGTCTTTCTTATAGTGGAGTCGTGAACACTGACCTTAACTGAGGCCAGCAAGGCCTGCAGTTCTTTCGATGTTTTTCTAGGTTCTTTTGTGACCTCCTGGATGAGTTGTCGTTGCACTCTTGGAGTAATCTTAGTTGGTCGACCACTCCTGGGAAGGTTTGCCACTGTTCCCAGTTTTCTCCATTTGTGGATAATGGCTCTGACAGTGGTTCGCTGGAGCCCCAGAGCCTTGGAAATGGCTTTGTAACCTTTTCCAAACTGATAGATTTCAATCACTTTTTTTCTCATTTCTTCTTGAATTCCTTTGGATTGTGGCATGATGCGTTTGTTCTTGAGATTTTGTAGCCTACTTCACTTTGTCTAACAGATTCTATTTAAGTGATTTCTTGATTCAACAAAGGTGGTGGCAATCAGGTTTGGGTGTGGCCTGTGAAATTGAACTCAGCTTTCCCAAAACTGTGGTTAGTCACACTTACTTTGTGATTTAACAAGGGGGGGAATTACTTTTTCACATAGGGTCAGATAGGTTTGTATTTTTTTTTCCCCCTTGGTAAATAAAATCATCATTTAGAAACTGCATTTTGTATTTCCTTGGGTTGTCTCTGTGTGATATTAAAATTGGTTTGATGAACTGAAACCTTTGCGAGTGATAAATATGCAAAAAACACAGAAATCAGGAAGGGGGCAAATACTTTTTCACGGCACTGTATACAGTAGTTCTAGTACTGGTTCAAGTCAGGAAGGAGACTGGCATCAAATAAATTTTAACAAATAATTTATTGTATACGTTTTTCAAGCTTCATAACAAACTCATCAAATTTTAATGTAAATGTCTCATATTTGGACTACAGAATGAATTTCTGCACTCTGAAGTAAATTCAAATCAGTATTTTGTCAAACTACAAAACTTTTTTCAGTGGGTGGTCTTTGAGTTGAGTATGAACAGAAAGAATAATAACAAACAAGCATGATTTCTAAGTACAGCTATTTTTAGACATATTAACTGATTCTTTAAATATCCTCTCACTGCAAGGGTTGAAGACTTCCACAAAATCTTTGCAAAAATTAACTTTTCAAACAATTGTCTTTCTGTTAGAGGTTTTTCAGGATTATGATCAATTTATCAATCATTTAAAAGTTTAAACAGACATTGATTAGTAAATTGAAGTTGTGGCTAAGATTAGATTTTTATGTCAAGATTACATAAAATGCCACATCACCTGCACTCCACTGCACTTCACCTTAACTGTCACTGCGGATATTCAGCTTAGTTTTTGAGTCCATTGATATTTAATTTACTGCAGACCATACCATACTTTCATTTATATATATGTATATATAACACATCAGCCTATTGCAGAGCCCTGTTATTAATTGGAATTACATTCTATTACATTTCTTTATTAATTTAATACAAGACCTTACTGACAGCTGAAAATAAAAAAATATAGCTCACCTTAAGTAGTCCAGTGAGTCTTGAGTCCTGGCCTGACACTACCAGCACAAGTCTGGGATGGGGGGGACGTAAAGAAAAAAATATTAGTCCATTAATATTACTGAACAGGAAACAGTGGGGCCTGTATGCCATGCTTAGGTTGAATAGCTCTCTGTTTAAGAACAACGAAAACAGAGAGGGACAACAGCGTTAGCTGCAGCAGCTCAATCTACTCACAGAGCAACCGATTAACACACTGAATTAGCACAACTGAGGGGGGTAACTTAGCTTTGCGCTAGCCCCCAGGAGAGTTAAAAAATAATTTATACCGCAACAGTTAATTACCGTCGCGTCCATAACTTCCAGCTTTAACATTTAACAGCCATCTTACCGTGAGCGGCTATCACCGCTGCAGCTCCCGCACAGCACAAGGGTCGGCTTTCCTCCGGCCCTGCACCAGAGTCAGGTGCTCGTGCTCGGTTAGAACTCACAAAGGCGGCGGCAGCAAATAACCGCTTTCTGAAAGCACTGAGACATGCCAGCAAGAGTGTGTACGTAATTTAAAATAATGACTGCACAGTCTGGTGCCGAAAATAACGTATGATACCGCATGAAGTTACACAGAGAGCTGACGGCCTCTGACCCGCGGCCTGTCTCGTTTCCAGGCTAAACTACAGCTAACCTACCCGGCTCTTTGTAGCTGCGCTACTAATAAGCGCCAACACAAAAACACACTGACGGATTGAATAGAGGACAAAAATAAAATAGCACGTAAACGTTTACTAAATTAATGCAACGAAGTTCAAGTGTACACCCGTGTTATTTTGCTGACATTAGCTAGCATACTGTTGTTGCTCAGGCTTATTATCTTTACTAAATACTTGACAAAAAGTAAAACATAACGATATGAAGTGAATAAAACAATTATATATTCAATGGAACACATTAAATCAATACAAAATAAGATTTTGCAGCTAGACTTACCCTCCAAATCTTGGGCTGTAATCACGCTCAAACCAAATGGCAACTGTTCATTTACATAATAATAATAATAATTCATTTACACTCTGAGAGAAGCCAATTGAGTCCAATAGTGAGACAAAAGCAGTGCTGAGACTATCATTTTCATTATCCACATGAATATTAAAGTCACCTACTATAATCACTTTGTCCACACTAAGGATTAAGTCTACCAACCAACACTGGTTTTAGAGTTTTCCAGGTTGGGTGTGAAACACTAAGAACAAGGCTTTCAAAGGAGTTATAATTAAGTTTGGGTCTAGGTTGGACTATTAAACTAGAGTTAAAGATTGCTGCAACTCCACCTCCACGTCCAGAATCTCTGGGAATGTGAGTATTTGTATGACTGGGAGGAGTGGCCTCATTAAGGCTAACATACTCCTCAGGACGTAGCCAGGTTTCAGTCAGACACAATAAATCAATTTCATTGTCAGATATCAGATCATTAACTAAAACAGCTTTGGATGGCAGAGATCTGATGTTTAAAAGTCCACATTTAACTCTCCTGTCCTGTTTCATAGTACCAGTGATATTAACTCTGATTAAATGTTTATGCTGAACTCCTTTCCTGTTGGACTTAATAGATCTAAAAGGTCTGAGTGGTCGGGGGACAGACACAGTCTCTATGGGATGTTGGGTGGGTGACTGTACTAATGGAGGAGCAGAGAAGTGTGTAAGACTGCAGCTCTGCTTCCTGGTCTCGACTCTGGATTGTCAAGTTTTAGGACTAATAAACTTCGCCATATTTCTAGATAAGAGCGCAGCTCCGTCCAAAGTGGGATGGATGCCGTCTCTTCTAATGAGACCAGGTTTTCCCCAGAAAGACTTCCAATTGTCTATGAAGCCCACATTGTTAGCTGGGTACCACCTCAACAGCCAGCGGTTAAATGATAACATGCGGCTGTACATGTCATCACTGGTCAGGTTGGGCAGGGGACCAGAGAAAACTACGGAGTCCGACATTGTTTTAGCAAAGTTACACACCGACTCCACATTAATTTTAGTGACCTCCGATTGGCGTAATCGGGTGTCATTAACACCGACGTGAATTACAATCTTACCAAATTTACGATTAGCCTTCGCCAGCAGTTTTAAATTTGACTCTATGTCGCCCGCTCTGGCCCCCGGGATGCACTTAACTATGTTCGCTGGTGCCGCTAGCTTCACGTTCCTGACTATGGAGCTTCCAATGACCAGAGTCTGTTTGTCAGCGGGTGTGTCGCTGAGTGGGGAGAATCGGTTGGAAACCTGAAGGTGGTGGTGCACCATGGGCTTCTCCTTTGGGCTATGTTTCCTCCGGACAGTCACCCAGCCGCCCTGGTTTCCCGGCTGCGCGGGAACCGCTGGGGGAGTAGGAGCTAAGCTAGGTCGGCCCGCACCGGCTACTGGGGGCTGGCTAGCTACAGCTGACTTATGCTCCATGGTGTGGAACCGTGCCTCCAACTCACTAAGCCTCGCCTCCAGTACAGCAAATAAACTACACTTATTACAGGTACCACAGGTTTCACCAAAGGAGGCAGAAGAGTGACTAAACATATGGCACACTGAGCAGGAGACAGCAGGAGACTGAGAGGGAGAGAGAGAAGCCATTGTAGAGGTTTTAGCTTTAATAAGCTAGCTAGTGATTTAAGTATAAAGCTACAGAAATAACGAAATTATCACCACAAGAAGTGAGAAATATGTGTGCAGGTTTTAAATTTAAATGTACAGCTGGTGGTTGTTAGAAGGTTTTTCTCATGTAACATGATTCTGTAGGAACTTGTGTCTTACATGGTATATATGTTACTCTCAAGTCAGCATACTACTCTTCCGACTCCGCTTTGTCTGGACTGGTTGTTCTAAGGAAAGATCAAGTCCATCTTGGGACATGCTCTCATGTATCCGAAACCAGATATAGTTTGTAGAATCCTATATATGTGGTAGCTTTACTCTGTATTCCTTAGTCTCATCTATGCCTGTGATGTTGGACTCCGAGCTCGTACACCTACATAAACTTCTTGAATGAATCTTGGGCTCCTCTCTTCATTGCTACAACCACAGAAAAGCATCCCTACAATTTGGCGGCACGAACCTGACGGTGCGGCTTTAAAGGTAAGCAGATTTTATCATTCGTTATACTTATGATTACTCTCTGCTTACCTGATAGACGTGCTGTAAAGAACTTTGATGATGCATTGTGGTTCATTTTTATGAGATTAATTATAAATGGCAGTATTGATTGGATTGTCATAATAGACATAACATTTCTTTACAACTAAATCCTTTTGGCTGCTGAGTATCAATGCTGATCGACTATATCTGTAGGCCTACTTATAGTTTTTTGTGTGTTTTTTAAAAAAAGGAAAGGCAATAAATAGGAAGAGGGGAGCTCCTCCATTTAGAGTGGTGTCTACGACACGCACTGACTGCGCAGTCCAGGGAAAAGCGTCAGGTCACTTATAAAGTGACGCTGGACGGCTTATAAAGAAAAGCGTCAGGTCACTTGTAGAGTGTCGCTGGACGACTTATAAAGAGCGTTAGGTCACAGGAAGTGTCGCTGAACGGCTCATAATAAAAGCGTGAGGTCATTGAGATGACGCTGCACGGCTTAATAAGAGAGTGAGGACACGCAGGGAGTGTCGCTGCACTGCGCAAAGTAAAAGCGTCAGGTTGCGCAGGTCGCTTCGCTGGACGGCTTATGTATGTTGTAGTTGTGTACACACTGCTATCTTGACGGCCTGCTCGCATTGACGAACCCGATTTCTTGATGTGCAAGTGTTGTTGTTCTTGTTTCTATTATATATATAAATATCATTGTCATATACTGATCGAGCAGCATTGAGACATAGCAGCCTACCCTAAATTTAGCTGACAAAATAATATGATCAATTGAGAAAATACAAAGATATACAAACGAGCTTCATTCAAGTCTTTTGTATGTTTTGTTTTTACTAACTGTATGTAATATTAATCATGGGGTCACAAAACAGTAAAGTGTCTAGAGGAAATACGATAACCATTTAACCCCGGGAGAAGAGGTTATGGATTTAGAGGGGTCACTGATGTTTGTCATTATTGCCAACAAGCTGGACATTGGATACGAGACTGCCCCAAGAGGAGGCAGGAAGTATACCAAAATATGAATCCAGCGCATGTTTACAGCCCATTTCCTTCGCAGAACAGGGCTCCTTACATACAGCAGCAGAGACAGGGAAGTGATCAGCAACCTGACACGGCCCCTGAACACAGACCATTCAATGCATTATGGAAGCCATAGGAAAACCGACAGTGGGACACGGACGAAGATCAACATTTCAAAATAATAATAAACGCTTCTCAATTTCAAATCTCTAATAAACCATCTGAGATACCTCAATTAAGTTTATCTGTTTTAGGAAAAAGAATCCCATTTTTAGTTGACACAGGAGCCACAATCTCGTGCATTAGACAAAAAGATTTGAAATGTCCTTTAAGTAGACAAACTGTCCAGTCTGTCGGTATTAGTGGTGTCCCACAAACAGAATCATTGTCTATCCCGTTACAAGTTGACTTAGAAGACATTAAGTTGCAACATTCATTTGTAGTAAGTACTACAGCACCCATGTCTCTATTAGGAAGAGACATATTGAGCAAACAATGCTGTTATTTCATGTTCATCTGATGGTCTTGAAATCCATATTCCTTCAAATAAAATATATCAGCTCTTTTCTTACAATGAAGGTATGACTTACAAAGCTACAACTACCCTAACAAATGAAGATTTCATTTGTAGGATGTTTACCATGGATGAAATAAAGAAACTAGCATCATGTCAATCAGCAGTAGCCGCCAAAATTCTAAACCTGAAGCCAGTTGATCCTCAATTCTCGAATGTACAAATTAACAATGTGAAAATGCAAGAAGTTCCACAACGTTTCTATATATGTTCATATGGACTTGTAATGTTGTGGAAAGATGTATCGGATAAAATTCAATTCTTTGTATGTGCTGTGCGAACAGATTTCACAGATGTTGAACCCTTACTGAATCATGTAACACTTACCTTAACAAAGTACCAGATAATAAAGATCAAAATAAAGGCTATATCGTCTGGTCCTATAAACATGACCCAACACATTTTTTTGTAAAAATATTACAAAATGATATTAAGCCACAAATCTTGGAAAGAGAAAAGGGAATTGTATTAAAACCACCTTCAATACTAGCATCAGTACCCTCAGAACTATGGGCACTCCATGCTAACCATGTAGGATTATTGAAAGTGCCGCCGTACCAAGCTAAAATTAATCCTAATAAATACCCAGTATATGTAAAACAATATCCTCTGTCGAAAGAAAAAGAGGAAGGGATTCGACCTGTTATTGAAAGCTTACTGCAACAAGGAGTCATTATTAAGAGAAGATCACAAAACAACACACCCATAAACCCAATATTAAAGCATGGGACAAATAAATACCGATTCACACAAGATTTGAGAAGGATTAATGAAGCAGTTTATCCCATTGCTCCAGTTGTGCCAGATACAAACTCCTCCTCAGACTCTAAGTATTATACAGTAGTTGATTTGAGTTCAGCGTACTTTTCCATCCCAGTACATGAAAATACGCAAGACTTGTGTGGTGCCGACTTCCAATGGGTTTTGTTGATTCTGCAGCAGTTTATTCCGCAGCAGTTAATATGCACCTGTCTCTATTGACCTTACCCGGACCGTCTACGCTTCTACAGTATGTCGATGACCTTTTGGTGGCATCTCCTACGGAATGTGACTGTCTCCAAGACTCCCTTGCCCTTTTGACCCACTTAGCTAGAGGCGGACACAGAGCTTCACTAGCCAAACTGCAGTTTTGCCAGCAAGCAGTCAACTACTTGGGATATGTATTGAGAGATGGATGCCGATACTTATCGCCAGAACGAGTAAAAGCCATCAAAGACATTAAAAGACCCCAAACAAAGACTGAACTGTTATCATTTTTGGGGTTAGTCAACTATTGTCGATCCTGGCTTGCGGACTATGCAACATATGACTCAGTGTTGCGAAGAGCCACGCTCAAGAGTGCTCCTGAAAAAGTTCAATGGACTGATGAAGTGAAACAAGCCTTCCGACACATCAAATACCTCCTCTGTACAGCCCCAGCCCTGGGCCTGCCTGATTACAAGTTGCAATTCCACCTTTATGTTGCAGAAAATGGCTTCGTCGCCTCCGCTGTGTTAGCCCAAACGCATGGTTACAGGTTAAGACCAGTTGCATATTACTCCAAAACTCTTCCATTAATTATTCAAGGAATGGTCCCATGTCTACGAGCTGTCGCCGCTGCTGCCATTATGGTGGAAAAGGCACAAACTATAGTTTTAGCTCATCCTTTAATGTTACATACAACACATGCCGTTAATGTCATACTACTCAATATAACCACACAACACATGACCAGTCAGAGACGTAGTAATTACGAACACATTTTAACAGGAACTCAAAATCTTACAATTTCAACAACAGCTCACATAAATCCAGCTCTACACTTAAAAGCATTGCTACATGGCAATGAGGTAGAAGATGAAGATATACCTCATGATTGTATGGAACTGATTAATGCCACGTCGAGCATCAGGGCAGATCTACAACAAACGCTGTTAGAAAGTAATGATTTCATTTTGTATTGTGATGGATCATCCATGAAACCAGATGATAAAACTATATTGTCAGGATACGCAATTGTTAATGACAAAGGTCAGTGTATAGAAGCACATAAGTTACCAGTATCCTCAGCTCAAGCAGCAGAATTGATAGCATTAACAAGAGCATGCATACTGGCGGAAAACAAAGCTGTAACCATTTATACAGACTCTAAATATGCTTTTTCAGTGGCACATGATTTCAGTAAGATTTGGGAAAACAGAGGATTTATAACAAATGCTGGAAAACCAATTCAACATTTAAGAATTTATTAACAGCTATGATGCTGCCAGCACAGATTGCTATAGTAAAATGTGTGGGACATTCAAAGTTAAACTCAGATGTGGCTAAAGGAAACAACTTGACAAACACGCTAAGGATGCAGCGATTAATGCACCTTTTCCATTTTGGATGCCCACTACTTTAATCTTAGCACAACTCCCTGACCCACCTTTTACAGTTGAAGATCTAATTACTTTCCAATCTCAAGCTGATGACGCAGAAATAAGATTATGGGAAAAGAAAAAAATGCTACAAAGATGGTGACAAGTTATGGAAATCCAGCGATCAACGTGTAGTGTTACCAAGATTAGCATATGATTCTCTTATTACTTATGTGCATGGTGTAGCTCATGTGAATTACAAAGCAGTAACTGAATATATCTCTAAACTGTTTTTCACAATAGGATTAGAAAAGCAGGTAAGACAATTCATTCAACGGTGTCTGATTTGTGCGCGATGTAATCCACATGTAAATCCACCAAAACATGACTATTTGCCAAGACCAGAGGGACCATTCCAGTCATTGCAAATCGATTTCACACATATGCCAAAATGCAAGGGTTATTCATACCTTTTGGTAATTGTGGACAGGTTTTCAAAATGGCCGGAAGCGTTTCCCGCAAGGAAGGAAAATGCACAAACTGTGGTAAAATGCTTAATGGAACATGTAATTCCCAGATTCGGAATACTGTTGAGTATAGATTCTGATAATGGAACACCGTTTACGTCACGAGTAACTAAACAATTGGCACAAACTTTGGGAATTAAATGGACTTTTCATATTCCCTATCATCCACAAAGTTCAGGACAAGTAGAAAGAACAAACAGAACAATCAAAGAGAAATTAATTAAAATTCATCAATCACGACAGATGAATTGGATAGAAGCATTGCCCTTAACGCTTCTTTCGATAAGAGCAATGCCTAATAAGACCACTGGTTTATCACCTCATGAGGTACAAATGGCACGTCCTTTTCCTTTATGTGTTCAAGTAAATGAAAATTCAATGTTGGATTTAACACATTTGCAAGAAATGCAACACATTTATGTTAAACACTTGTTTTCTTTTGTCTCTAAGTATTCCCAGCAGGTGATAGATTCTCTCCCCTTTCCAGCTGACAAGCCTATGCACACTTTTCAACCAGGTGACTACGTTTTGGTACGCAGTTTGAAGCCGACAGGAGGTGAGCCACGCTACGGGCCTCCAACGCAAGTGCTTCTGGTAACACGCACCGCAGTCAAAGTCAAAGGTCAACATCAATGGATTCACGCAACCAGACTCAAGACTGCACCTCTAGCACCAGCACCAATGATATCTGTGGCACCATCGACGGCATAGAAATCGTCAGCAATGAAGTCAGGGCCACCCAAGAAAGACGTGATGTTAAGAGACAGCATGGGAAAACTACTAAATTTAAAATGTTGCAGACACATCATTTTATTGGCTTGGCGATTCCATTTATTATTATTGCATGCTGCATGCTTGTTTTTTGTGAATTTATTAAATTCGAGAAATACAAAAATGAAAAAAACAACATAAAATACGAAACAAAAGAAGAAAATGTAGTAGGAAGACCATGGGAGCATGAAGCTTTAAGAATGCTTGCACGCATGAAGAGAACAGACAAATCCACAAATCTGAAACCTAGATCCCACTTAGATGTAGACATGTTGGAACACGTCCCAGTGACAGAATCTGAAATGCAATGTTTGTATTACCCATTAACTCCTAATGCAACTGCATCTTATTACATTAACAAAGTCATCTTTGTGACAATAGAAGCTCAGGAAGTAGATGTTCGTGTTGATTATCAATCCACAATCAACGAACACATTAGTACTAGAATTATGGTATTAAATTCAGTGACCAAAAGACCTACGGTAGAATTTTGTAATAACCTATGGAAACATTTAACACCTAATTTCTATGTACATTTGGATTCTGAAGCGTCTGCAGATTTTCAACCTATAGTTCTTCAGGCAATCCAGTACCCAGTTCCTCAAGTATGTGTGAATGCAATAACCAGCATTATACGACATAACATGGGATTTACCCAGGGATGTAGCCACAATTTATTTGTTTTTGCTCATTACCCGTTTCCAGCATTTCATTGTCTAATTTGGCTGTGTGGAGAAAACTTGTATACCTTTATCCCATCTGATTGGCAAGGATCTTGTGCACCATATTGGATTCCAAAAACAGCCAATTTTAGTTCAAGGTCAGAACGAGGACTCGACACAAAAGTTCGAGACGCTGATACAGCAGTTAAAACAACAGGTAAAGATCTGAAAACATTTGAGTGGCCGTCCCCAATACCATATGATTCTAATACACCATGGATCATTCAAGAAAACAGTGAAAACCTACAGTATAAAGACGTGGAAATACATGCAGAATCTGATCATCCTTTTGCCTCAAATTTATGGTATCAGTCAATTCAAAGAAGGGTTAGAAGAATGACAAACAAATCATGTTATGCTTGCTCTCTTCTACCCCAATCAACTCAGGATTTATTCGTGCTAGTGGCTAAACCCCTTATAGGTCTTAAAGGTTTACCTTCTTTGTGCACGTTAGCTTATCAATATGTAATTCAGAAACACCCCAAAACAGGGACTCACGAATTATCCATGTCAGCTCCAAGGCCCATAATTAAACTTAATAAAATGCAATTCGGTCAAACCACTAAATTTGTTCATAAGATTAACAATTCTTTCTATAATGTGATTCAATATGCCATTTACTCTAACATCACCATTAGTAAGGGAGAAGGGGATGATGCTTCTGTTCTAAATGTAATAAAGTTTAAATCTACTGAGAATTATCCCTGACTGATGGAATGTCCAACCTTTTATGAGAAATACATTTCAAGAATTCCTGCCGATTTAGCAATCACGCCCATTTAATCTTCAGCATTGCTTAACTCTTCGGACATATTTGACGTATATCTAGAAGGATGTCAGAGTATACGACGAGGCCAAATTGGTTGAAAATAGAACAGTGCCGTTTTATAATTGATTCAGAAAGTGATTATGCCCAATTAGCACAAATGGGCACCCCACCAACTACAAATTTTTATTGGTGTTGTGGAACTAATGTGTGGAACAGTTTACCTCCATTATTTCAAGGTAGATGTGGATTGTGCATGTTACACGACATAACTTATGTTGTTGAGCCTGTTCAATATCTTCCCACACACATGAATTCATCACGTTCTAAAAGAGATTTAACAGAGGTAACTGGATACATACATCTCAAGAATTCGAACCCCACCGATTTGGCTACAAGATACTTTGAATTGGAAGACAATTTTCAAATTTACACCCATTCTCAATTAGTTTTTAGGTCAATATTTTGGAATACAGAGCTACAATATGCTAACCATTATCTTATAGCGCTTACACGCCATGATCTAGCATTGGTAGGTAACGCCACACTTATGGGATTTCACTTATGAATTGGATTTAATTCGTAGGTTTGTTAGTGATAATAGAGTAGCTTTAGATGCTTTAACAGCCCCTCAAGGAGGAGTATGTGCTATTGCTGGTGAAGGTTGTTGCACATATCTTCCATCAGAGTCAGAAGGAATTGGTAATTTGACCATTGCCATTAAGAATCTTAAAAGGATTCAAGAAGGGATTGTTAACATTAATAGGGAAGCACAACTCACTGGAGGATATATAAACAACAAAGCATGGGATTCTATTAGCAAGTTCTTTGGAGGGAATGCCATTATTGCATGGTTAGTAGGACTAGGCGTTCCCATCATGGGAATTGTTCTCATTGTTGCTATAGTGATATGTTGTTGCCTACCCATCATTCGAGCACTAATTTTGAAATCTGTCTCTTCTATCACTAATATGACTATGATACAGAACCCAGTTAAGACAGTGAACATCTATGCGCATGTGGAGAGAGACGAATCTGACTCCACCTCCGTTTCTTCGAACTCATCATCTGAGGACGAGTCCGAGAGATATATGGACAGAGTGGATTGAGAAGAAAAAACTACAATCATTCAAAAGATATTAATAACATGAACGATTGAAGAATCAGCATCATTGTACCGAAGGATTTGCCTGGGAAGGATTCTGCCCTCTCATATGTAGCATGGGAAGTCTGGGTGAACGGGGGGGTCGGGTTTAAAACAATAGGTCCCTCGTCCCCGGAGCCCAGCATGAAGGATAAGCCATGCTACATTTAGGAAGGGGTAGAAAGAACCAGATGAGTGTTAGAGAGATCTACTTTTGAAAGTGTGAAGTGTTCAAATTTGTTAAAAAAATAAATAGAAATGATGAAGTTAAAATGTTATATAAAAAAAAAAAAAAAAAAGGGTGAAATTGTTAGAAGGTTTTTCTCATGTAACATGATTCTGTAGGAACTTGTGTCTTACATGGTATATATGTTACTCTCAAGTCAGCATACTACTCTTCAGACTCCGCTTTGTCTGGACAACTGGTTGTTCTAAGGAAAGATCAAGTCCATCTTGGGACATGCTCTCATGTATCCGAAACCAGATATAGTTTGTAGAATCCTATATATGTGGTAGCTTCACTCTGTATTCTTTAGTCTCATCTATGCCTGTTGGACTCCGAGCTCGCTACACCTACATAAACTTCTTGAATGAATCTTGGGCTCCTCTCTTCATTGCTACAACCACAGAAAAGCATCCCTACAGTGGTTAAGACAGTAAAGCGTGAAAATAGATCCAGTGGAGAAAAAGGAATGTGAGGCGCTGTTGATAGCACAGTACACGGAAACTCTGATAGCCGGAAATGACGCTTACCGTAACAGGAACAGGAAGACAGGAAGTGACCGTATGTGACAGTATGTGACAGCATCATAACTTCCTCTGTGCTGTGTAAACTAGCAATATTTACCATTCTAAGTATAAACAGAGCAAAACTTTCAAGGTCCCGGCTGTTTTCCAGTGTTTTCATAACAAGTTCCATAAACAAGCTTATCAGGCCGAGAGACTACTAAAACAGACATTCAGCTCTCAGCACCAAAACACAGCTGTTTTCCAGAGTTTTCATAACAAGTTCCATAAACAAGCTTATCAGGCCGAGAGACGACTAAAACAGACATTCAGCTCTTAGCACCAAAACACAGCATCATAACTTCCTCTGTGCTGTGTAAACTAGCAATATTTACCATTCTAAATATAAACAGAGCAAAACATTCAAGGTCCCGGCTGTTTTCCAGTATTTTCACAACAAGTTCCATAAACAAGCTCATCAGGCCGAGAGACTACTAAAACAGACATTCAGCTCTCAGCACCAAAACACAGCTGTTTTCCAGAGTTTTCATAACAAGTTCCATAAACAAGCTTATCAGGCCGAGAGACGACTAAAACAGACATTCAGCTCTTAGCACCAAAACACAGCATCATAACTTCCTCTGTGCTGTGTAAACTAGCAATATTTACCATTCTAAATATAAACAGAGCAAAACATTCAAGGTCCCGGCTGTTTTCCAGTATTTTCACAACAAGTTCCATAAACAAGCTCATCAGGCCGAGAATGGTAAATGGTAAATGATCTGTATTTGTACAGCGCCTTTCTAGTTATTTCAACTACTCAAAGCGCTTTACATGACATCCTCATTCACCCATTCACACATCATTCATGCAGGAGGGATCTAATTTGGAGGAGACTATTCTTTCGTACTCATTCATATACTGAAGCCATGCTTCAGGAGCAAGTTGGGGTTCAGTGTCTTGCCCAAGGACACTTCGACATGTTGACCCATAGGGTCGGGGATTGAACCCCCGACCTTCTGATTGAGGGACAACTCACTCTACCACTGAGCCAGAGCCACCCTTGAAGCCATTGAACTACTTCCAAATTCCAAATTCTCAATTCCAAATTCTGAAATTCCAAATTTCAGCTTTCTGCAAGCTTCCAACATGACATTCTTGCTGATATAAGCCCTTGAAATACTTAATCAGCCTCCTACCTCTCAATCTCATTGAGATATAAGCCCTTGAAATAACTCCAAATTTTCTTCTGACACATAATAGATGTAAATTTGGAATGTTTTTGATTCGTTATATCTTCTCAATGCTTGTATCTAAAGTAATGCAACTATCCCATCATGATGCACCCAGCTTCCTTTTGGTCCAGGAATCAGCTTCCTACATGTCATTCTCACTGAGATATGAGCCCTTGAAATTCTTCAAAATTCTCTTCTGAAACAATACAATAGATGTAAATTTGGAATGTCTTTGTTCTGTTACATCTCCTCCATGCTTGTATCTAGAGTGATCCTCATACTTGTGCAACTATCTGCAAGCTTCCACCTGGCCCAGGAATCAGCTTCCTACGTGTCATTTTTGCTGAGATATAAGCCCTTGAAATACTTCAAAATTCTCTACTGCTTTCGTGTACTGCTCCACGTCCTGACCTGAAGCAATACACGACAGCAGTCTTGGATTGCAAAAAGTTCTGCAAGGACATAACCACTGTGGACAGGAGCATCAGGGTTTACCCCAAGGAAAAACCCTGGATGACAAATCAGGTGCAGAGCCTGCTCAGGGAGAGGGACACTGCCTTCGGGTGTGCTGACAGCGAGCTGTACAGCACTGCCAGAGCCGTCCTGAAGAGGGGAATGAGAGAGGAAAAGGCATCACATAAATGGAGAATAGAGGACTGCTTCAAGAGCAGGGTGGGTGCCTCGGCCTGCAGCTGAAGGAGCTGCTGAGTCAGTCCTCCTCTCACCCACCTCCTGTATGGAGTCCAGGGAGCAGTCCAGGAGAGAAGCGGCCCTCCTGACCAGTCTGTTGAGTCTCTTTTTGTGCAATGTGTTCACTGTCCCTCTCCGTGCTCCCTCCTCCCCAGCAGACCACTGCATAGAGGACTGCAGACGCCACCACAGTGTCATAAATCTTACAGAATGTACACAGCTGTATAGTTTACATTTACAAAGTGAGCTACAGCTTATGATAGTGATAAGACAGTGATAGTCTCTGCCGTTAGGAGGTGCTGGGTGCTGCAGTGTTGTGCAGGTTGGGTGCCTCAGCCTACTGCTGAAGGAGCTGCTGAGTCCTCCTCTCACCCACCTCCCGTATGGAGTCCAGGGAGCAGTCCAGGAGAGAGGTCTTGACCTGCTCTTTATGTAAAGCTTCTTGAGATAGCGCTGTTATGAATTGGTGCTTTATAAATAAAGAAAACAATGAGCTACAGATGTCGTTCTGACATATGTGATAAAGCTCTTTGAGAGCTTTCGGGAACACTTGGCCCTGCGTCCCTAGCCCTTTACGTTGTCACGTTATGGCCGTTTAGCTTAGAAAGGTCAAAAAGGTCAAAAAGTCAAGCTCGCCACACAAGTCTTTTTGGGCCCTGTTCGGTCATAGAGCCAGCTAGAGACTGGCAACCACTTCTGGCTCAAAGCTGGCATTCCCCCCATGGCCAGTGGTCATTTTTGTGTCAGTGGACCCACAAGAACCACCCCCAAAAGCCCACACTAAATATTCTGGAAGCGTTTTCTATGAGCCCCAATTAGAAAGTGGAATTTTACAATGTGTGTTATATCTCCTCAATGCTTGTACCTAGAGTGATGCAACTACCTCATTGTGATGCACCTATCTGCAAGCTTCCACCTGGTCCAGGAATCAGCTTCCTACATGTCATTTTCACTGAGATATAAGCCCTTGAAATTCTTCAAAATTCTCTTGACACAATACAATAGATGTGAATCTGGAATGTCTTTGATCTGTTATATCTCCTCAATGCTTGTATCTAGGGTGATGCAACTACCTCTCCTTGATGCAGCGGTCTGCAAGCTTCCATTCATTCCAACAGTCAGCCTCCTATCTCCCACTCTCTTTGAAATCTCAACCTTTGAAGTATTTCCAAATTCTCATCCATTACACACCCACCAGATGAGAATTGTGATTGTTGTGGTTCCATTATAAGTCATTATTGCTCATGTATAGAGTGACTCACAAGCATTGGGACATTCCTGGAACAGTTCACATTATTCTTATTGACTATATGTGCATTTCAAAATCTTTTGAACCGCATTTGTCTCAAAATGAAATACATAAATAAAAAACCTTTTCTGTGCCAAAAGAAATATTGAAAAAATCTTTTTTGTTGCTAAGCTGTCAACAAATGTGTGACAGCAAATATGGCCTTTGAATAAACATACTACCAAAACAGAAAATTTTCTAACTCAACAGTGACCAAACATGACTGTCGTATGTATGTAATGTTGTATGGAAGACCTGGTCTGACAGCAGAACTGTGCAACTTGTGCAGTACCCAAAATTTGTGTATGCTGAACAGTCAATTTTCCTTAAAAACCTGTTTCCCCTTCCACAAAAAAGAAAGTCTTCATGGATCTCATTTTTTCATGTGTACGGTCATTCACGGGCTTCATTGTCGCATACACATGGTTCACCTCAGGCTTTTTTTCATCTTGCTTCCTCGCCATGTTGACCTTCACTTTGTCCTGTACAAAAATAGACAACATGACTGAGTAAATCGATTTTTACAGTTGCTCCATTTGTTCAATTACATGTACTGACTTCCATGTTCACAATTATTGACACACATCCAAATTCACCTACATTAAAGCCACCTATAGAAGTCATCTTTCAGGGTTTGTATTACATCAAAAACACAAAATCAAATTTTTCATTGTGCAGTCATTAGATATTACACACCTCTTTTATGTACTGGACATTTTTTGGCACAATCTGGTGACTCTCCTTAGACAGCCGTTTGTGGGGAGGCAGTTCAGATCTTATTGCCTAAATCCTCCCGATTTTTTCTGTTGTGACAGAGGACAATGACAATGGCAGTGATGATGAGGGCCATGAGCGGAACGACTATGGCTGCTGCTACTGCTGCTCGAATGTTGACATCAACTGCTGGGTTGAACTGGAGTATTAACGGACATGTCTCGAAACCCACAAGGTTTTGAGCTGCACAGACATACGTCCCTGAGACAGATTCTCCAGTGATTGCTAAGTGCAGCTCACCTTGCACAGAATCAACAATGGCACCACGGGGGATCCTCTTGTCTCCGCTTTCCTTGGACCATTTGTACCACATGGGGAGGCTGCCTTTTGTGCTCTTACATCTGAGCACCACCTTGTGATTCACCTCAAACAAACCTTCCAGGTAACATTCAGGTCTAGTTGGCCTCTCCATCACATCCAGGCGAATGATGATGAAGTTGATTCCGGGAACTTTCCGAACCTTGCATTGGTAGGTGTTTGCGTCTGTTGGTTTCAAATCGGTAATGCTTATTGAAGCATTGCCACTTGCAGGATCAGAAGACACAAACTGTACTCTGCCTCTGAATGGATCATCACCATCATATATGTGACCTCCAGCATACCAGATGACTAGTGTCTCGTTTTCACCAAAATCTGAAGGCTTCATGCTCCATGCAATATCCAGCACTCCAAGGTCCTCAGGACCAAGGAGAAAGTGACAGTTGAGGGTCACACTCTCTCCCACTGCCACATATGTAGGTGACACTGACTTTGAGACTATCTTCAATCCATAAGTGACAGGCAAAAATGAGACAAGAAGGAAGAAATACCACAGCTCAAGCCTGGTGATGAGGAGTCTTCGATGACGCCTTTTCAACGTCCTTTTCAAAAATCTTCTGGAGATGGGCATCTTTTTTGAAATTTTGACTAATAAATAAAGGAAAAGAAAAACAATGTTAAAATTTAGCTTTGAATAGCTTTAATTGTGGATTTTTGTAAATATTTTTAGATGAAAATATGGAAGCTGACCTCATTGTGATCCTGTTTCAATCTATTATACTAGCACATTAGCATGCTAATTAGCGAAATCAAAGGTGCCTATTAAAAAGTTAGATTTAAACAAAATACTTTTTTTTTGTAACACTTTTTATTAGTTTTTCCATTTTTTCCACAACAACAGAACTTAAACAGTCTGAGAACCATGAAACAAATATAATATATATATATATATATATACACACACACATACATACACATACACACACATATACATATAAAAATAATAATAAATAAATAAATAAAAAGAAAAAAAGGGGGTTACGCAAGTAGACAAAACTAGAAAAAGGCAAAATTGAATCTGTTGTGTTACACAGGATAAATAATTATATAATACATAATGGCGATTGCTAAAGGTTCCAGTGCCAGCGCAAAAATTAATGGGCTTAGGGGACAGCCCTGTCTTGTACCTCTAAAGAGTGAAAAAGGTGTAGACCTCCTTCCATTTGTTAAGACTGAAGCCCTGGGACAATGATACAGCAATTTGACCCAACTCATTTGTCACTTCCGCATTACAACCTGTGAGCGCACCCATATTCCATAAATCCATTCCTTTACATTTTAATGTCTCTGATTTAGGAGGCATTGTAACTTTACAGGAAAAAAGGTGTGTGAGTTTCTGAACAATAAAGCAACTGTCAACAAATGTAATGTAATATGGGATGCAAATGAAAAAACAAAACAAAAGATATTCCTTTTTTTATTTGTAAGACTATGTTTATAAAATTAATAGAAAAAATGTCATAAATAAAATAAAGTGCCGGCATACATTAGAAATAAATGTATTTTCTTCATCTTGCTGTGATTTTTCTTTCCTACTCCAAATTATGTTCTGTCAAATATCATGTTTAAATAGGAAAAATAAACAAACAAACAAAGGGTTAGGGTAAACAAAAAAAACATGATGGGTACATCTAACATGTTGATCAGCATCACTGAACCTCTCAAACCTAAGTAAACGTGACCCAAAAAGTCTTAGGACTTAGGACCTTTGACTGAGGATTCTCGCATGCATTTGGGTGTCTACTGTATGGGAATTAGGGGGGCTGGCACTGACCCTGGAGCCTGCTCTGCAGGGGGTGCCTGCACACTTCCTGTGGCCATCGTGGTCAGGGGTTCAGGCTCACGTCCTGGCTCCTCTTCAACTGTGGGTGCTGGCACTGACCCTGGAGCCTGCTCTGCAGGGGGTGCCTGCACACTTCCTGTGGTCATCGTAGTCAGGGGCTCAGACTCACATCTTGGCTCCTCTTCAACTGTGGGTGCTGCCATGCACATGACGCTCTGCTCAGCCTGGGGTGCTGGTTGAGCTGATGGCTCATCAAGGGGTGAATTCTTACACTCTTTGCTCTGCTTGTGCAGGGGCTCAGTTGCATTCATTTTGTTCTGAAAATAATCTGCATGAAGCCTGCTCTGCAGGGGGTGCCTGCACACTTCCTGTGGTCATTGTAGTCAGGGGCTCAGACTCATATCTTGGCTCCTCTTCAACTGTGGGTGCTGGCACAGTTGCATTCATTTTGTACAGAAAATAATGTTCAACAGGTTGTCTCAACCTGTCGTCCACCACAGAGCACTTAGTGTGTAAACAGTTTGTGGCGGCTTACTCTTTCGGACTTCAGACTGCCTTGATTTATGCGAGAAAGTCAATCTCCTCTTTGCCGTGGAAGTTCCAGCTGATGGGAGCTCGTTCTCTGATGATGAGGAAGCCTCACGCTTGCCAGTCTCTCCACATCCCCGTTGTAACCTTCCACGTCTCTTGTTCATGATCCTTACCTCCTCCGAAGATGACGATGAGCTTGACTCAGGTCCATCATCATATACAGGTTCCTCACCAGCAGAGCTTGTGTCCGGTGTCTCTATGGAGGCCGCCTCCTCATCAGAACTGATTTGTTCCTCTTGGGAGGGCTTTGCAGCAGCAATCTTCAGGGCCTTCATTCGCAGTCTTCTTGTTTTATAGGCTGTCTCTTTATCTGGTAAAGAGACATAAAACTTCTCTGCAGTGCTGGGATCGTGGCACATAGATTTTGCCACCTGCTTTCTCGCCTTCTCTGAGAGGTGTTGTTGGCCTGAAAACCAAAATAAAGACATTGTAAAAAAAAAAAAGTCATATCAAAGCAGTCCTTTTTGCCACTGTGTCTAAACAATTTTAGTCAATGCTCTGAAAAAACGTATGACAGTCACTCATCACCCCCTAAATTGTGTGCGCACCAAATTTTACCGAGCTGCAAACATTCATGTTCATTCAAGAACCCAAATGGCCTGAACCCCCAGAGCAAGCCCTAAGGTGACAGTGGCAAGAAAAAAACTCCCTTTTGACAGGAATAAACCTTTTTTCAATATTTCCATATTGCTAATGCTAATTTATTAGTCACACTCCTATTGTAAGTGCTATAGTCACTGTTAGCATGTTGGTTGCTGATTGTGTTGTCTCTGTCTCTCTGTTTGTCTCTCTCTGTCTCCCTCTCTCTCTCACTCTGTCCAATCCGGACATGGACCCTGACAGAAGCCGCCCACATTGAGCCTGGGTCTGTTCGAGGTTTCTTTCCTTGCCACTGTTGCTCAATATAATATCTGATGCTGCTCATGTGGGAATCCTTGAATCCTTCATTTTGAATTCCTGAATTGTTGGGTTTCTCTCTAATTAAAGAGTTTGGTCTAGGCCTGCTCTTTATGTAAAGCGTCTTGAGATAACGCTGTTATGAATTGGCGCTCTATAAATAAAGACTGATTGATTGATTGAACTCCAGTACCCAACTATTCCAACTTTGAAATTCTAATCAATGACCACGTTACAACTTACAAATTCTATTCTACAGCCAGATTCCAACCTAAATCTAGTTCTTACCTGAGCAGAGACGCTACTCCGGATCTTGTTAAACGTTATGGTACTAGGCATCCCAGAGTCCCCCCAAGCCAGATTCAGGAAGTTAGAGGGCTTCACAATCTGCTTGCCAAGTACTGTGTGGAACACATAATTGCTCCCTTGACGACAGCACTTGCCATCACTCAGGTGTTGAAGCCACCCAAACTCCTTCTTATTAAGGCTGAGTGCAGCATGACCAAATGACCGCACAGTTTTGTGTTCATCCACCTTGGGAAATAAAATGCAGAAAATTAGCACATAACAGTGGATAGGTGGACTTCTATTGAGAATTCTGTAAATTCTGGACTGTAAAACCAGGGACAACAAAACAATAGACCTTCTGTATGCTAATGTTAAGGACGCATACAGCGCCACAGCTCTACCTCCACTTGGCAGAGCTGACCATAACATACTGCATTTAAAGCCACGCTACATTCCTGCAGTCCAGCGGCAACCTGTGACCACCAGAACTGTTTGGCGGTGGTCACAGGAAGCAGAAGAGACTCTCCAGGGATGTTTTGAGGTGACCAACTGGGATGTTCTCTGTGACGCGCAGGGGGAGGACATTGAAGGACTCACAGACTGCATCACAGAGTAGACTTAGACTTAGACTTCTTTATTTTATCCCCCATAGGGGGAAATTTTCTTGTTACAGCAGCAACAATATAAACAGGGAGAGTGAAAGAAACAAAGCAATAGAAAAGACAAAAAATAGCAAATATAAATATAAATATAAATATATGGATTGTGATGAAATGAAATAAATATTTACACCATAGGATATTTACACTTTAGACAGGAATGGAATGACATGGATGGTAGGCAGTATATTAACATCAGCCAGTGATGCTAGTGTTATAGAGTCTGATGGCTGATGGGAGAAATGACCTGCGGTAGCGTTCCTTCTTGCAGGGTGGGTGCCTCAGCCTGCTGCTGAAAGAGCTGCTGAGGGCCCCCACAGTCTCATGCAGGGGGTGAGTACATCAACTTCTGCACAAATAACATCATCCCCACTAAGACTGTGCGCTGTTACCCGAACAACAAAGCAAGGACATCAAGGCAACACTGAACAGGAAGAAGGCTGCATTCAGGAGTGGAGACAAAGAGGAGCTGAAGAGGGTGCAGAGTGAACTGAAGGTGAAGATCTCAGAGGGGAAGGACTGTTACAGGAAGAAGCTGGAGAACAAGCTCCAGCAAAACAACATGAGGGAGGTGTGGAGTGGGTTGAGAACCATCACTGGTCATGGTAAGAAGGATGACCAGAGGATGGAAGGAGACCTACAGGAGGCCAATCAGCTAAACCTGTTTTTCAACAGGTTTGACAATGCAGCCTCTGCCCACCCTCCCCCCAGCTCCTCTCATGACGCTTCCCCCACTGCTCACTCAATTCACACCTCCTCGACCATCCTCCTCCCCCCGATTTTCCAGCACATCTTCACCTTGAGCCTGAGCCAGATGGTTGTCCCCGACCGTTGGAAAACTTCATGCCTGGTTCCTGTGCCCAAGAAGAAGCATCCCAACATGCACAGTGACTACAGACCAGTGGCCCTGACGTCACATGTCATGAAGTCACTGGAGAGGCTCGTCCTGAAGCACCTCCGCACAGTCGTCAGACCATCGCTGGACCCCCTGCAGTTTGCGTACCAGCCCCATATTGGAGTGGAGGATGCCATCATCTACCCGCTGCACAGAGTTTATTCTCACCTGGAGGAGCAGCACTGTGAGAGTCATGTTCTTTGACTTCTCCAGTGCGTTCAAAACCATCCGACCTACTCTCCTTGGCAACAAACTTTTGGACATGCAGGTGGATGCTCCACTGGTGGCCTGGATTACCAACTACCTCACAGGCCGCCCACAGTATGTGAGGCTGCGGGACATCACGTCGGACACCATTGTGAGCAGCACGGGGGCGCCTCAGGGGACGGTCCTGTCTCCCTTCCTGTTCACACTCTACACCTCAGACTTCAGGTTCCGCTCACAGTCCTGCCACCTGCAGAAGTTCTCAGACGACTCTGCCATCGTGGGCTGTATCAGCAGGGACCAGGAGGCTGAGTACAGGAGTGTGGTGGACAGGTTCGTGGAGTCGTGTGGACTGAACCATCTACAGCTCAACGTCACCAAGACAAAGGAGCTGGTGGTGGACTTCAGGAAGCAGAGGACCTGTCCAAACCCCATCACCATCAACGGATTAGAGGTGGACATCGTGGAGGACTACAAGTACCTCGGTGTCCACATAGACAATAAACTGGACTGGTCTAGAAACACCCACGCCGTCTACAAGAATGGTCAGAGCCGACTGTATTTCCTCAGGAGGCTCAGATCTTTCAATGTCTGCAGAACCATGATGCAGATGTTCTATCATTCTGTGGTAGCCAGCGTCACCTTCTACGCTGTAGTGTGCTGGGGCAGCAGACTGAAGACAGCTGACGCCAACAGACTCAACAAGCTCATCAGGAGAGCTGGTTCTGTCCTGGGAGTCGAGTTGGAGTCTGTGGTGGAGGTGTCTGAGAGGAGGATGCTGAAGAAGCTGCTCAGCATCATGGACAACACCTCCCACCCCCTGCACGCCACACTGAGAGCACCTTCAGTCGTTGACTCAGACCACCAAGGTGCACCACAGAACGCCACAGGAGGTCTTTCCTACCTGTGGCTATTAGACTGTATAACGCCTCCTCCACCAGCAGGAGGGACACGTAACGGACTCATTCAGCAGAATCATGTGCAATAACCGTGAAGGTCATTCCCTTTCACTTTGTCTCCCGTTTTGCAGTTTGCACTTTGCACATATCTTATTTAATTGTTAAAGTCTATTCTGTATAGTTTCACTTACTTTGCACACTTCACCTCACACACTGTGACACTTCTCACAAATTTGTACTTTTCAATCTGTACTTTTTGTTTTAAAAAGGGACAGACTATTTAATTTAATTGTATTTTATTGTGTCTAAGTTTCTGTTCAATTTTTGTATTTTAATATTTTGTATTGTTGTGACGACCTCTGTACCGCACTCTGGCACAACAATTTCCTCCGGGATAAATAAAGTCGGTCTTATTCTTATTCTTATTCTTAATTCAGCTGATTTAAGACACGGGTCAAAGCTGACCCGTTAACATAAGAGATGGTAACAGAAAGCTAGCACAAGAGGAAGGTTAATTCAACAAATTAACTGTTTATCACATGGTCCCTCCCCCTTAAAAAGACTAACCAGAACTTGGAATTTGTTTCCATGATCCCATCTCTCACAGTTGACCACACTTTCCTTCATCATGTTTGTGAGTACCACGGATCTGTGTCCAGTAATGATGCACAGATAGCACATGATGTACCCCGTGATCAAGGCATGATTGTTGTCAGGAGCTCCATTGCGGCCAAAACATTCTACAAAACATAGTAAGATATGCATAAAAAAAATACAGCTTGTTAAGAATGAAAGCTTGCAAAGAAGGAATACAATGTGAAGTCTAGGGCTGCACAGTGGCTTGGTGGTTGGCACTTTCACCTTGCAGCTAGAAGATCCCTGGTTCGCGTCCCGGCCTTCCTGGGATCTTTCTGCATGGAGTTTGCATATTCTTCCTATGCATGCGTGGGTTTTCTCCGGGTACTCCGGCTTCCTCACACCAAAAACATGCTCAGATTAATTGGTAACTCTAATAGGTGTGAATGCGAGAGTGACTGTCTGTATATGTAGCCCTGCGATAGACTGGCGACCTGTCCAGGGTGTCCCCTGCCTTCGCTTTAAGTCAGCTGGGATAGGCTCAAGCCCCCCCGCGACCCTAATGAGGATTACGCGGTGTATAGATGATGGATCGATGAATGATTAAGTCTACTTACCAAACAGTTCAGGAATTTTTTTCCTGGCAATCACCAAGAATTGGCTTTCCTGGTCTGCATCAAGCTGATTTTCTGTAAAAACAGTGTGATGGGCACCACGCATTTATGAGGTTCCAAGTTGCAGTTTATTAAGATGACAACATATATACAGCACACAAAATAATAATTTTTTTGAAAGAACGCAATATCAAGGATAACAGATGGTGACAACATCTACCTGTCTTTTTCCGCAACACTTTCTGCCGGTGGACGACAACTCTTCTTTGGACCTCAGCCTGAATCCTCTTCATTTCATATTGAATGTTCTTCAAGTTCTTTGGGTTTCAGCTTACTCGCACTCAGAAATGAGTTTTCAATGTCTGCAGAACATGACGACGTCGGTCAACACGTTTTTCACTGACGTGGGTGCATATCCCTTCTGAAAAAGGTATTTATTTATTTATTTATTTAACAGGGACGGTACACATTAGTGAACATTTCTGTAAATGTGCCAGTATTAGCGTAAGGAAGCTATTTTTCAACTGTTGTCCCTGGGCAAGGTGTAAAATGCCAGCAGTCCATTTTTACAGTGGGGGGAAAGTGGGGAGGAAAACAGGAGGAGAGAGAGAGGGGAGGAGAAAAAACATGCGACACCAGACTGTACTCGTGGAGTGCAGTGTGGGACCGGTAAAAAAACCCTCAGCACAAATTTTTAGCACATCACATGACAATAACAACATTGCAACAGGGGAGGGGAAAAGGGGAGTGGAGATATTCCAGCACCGCAGGAGGCAGGCTGCTGGCTACAGCCCCGATAGGCGAACCCTTGGACCACGCCCCTCGTACTGGAGGGGTGGAAGCTGGCGAAGGCGTTGGATGTAGGGCAGGAGTAAGTCCTGATGTGTTGCTCATCAGTTCCCAAAACCCGCCTCAGTTCATTCGCGGTTGTCGGCGATAACATGGTGGTTGCCATGGAGATGTCCCTGGTCTGGTTCCAGACAAGTCAACAAGCATCAGGTGGATGGGGGTGGCATGGGGAAGAGCGTCCCAGCTGCAGTGAACTCAGAGGGGAGATTATTCCAGTAGTGACCTTGGCCAAGGCCACTGCTTAGGGGAGGCCAATTCAGATTAGATTATTTGGGTTAGAGCGAGACAGCCATATTCAATAGACTTGGCTTACTCTATTGTCCATTCTGGTCACTCAATCGATCCAATCCTTTTTGCAGAGCCGAAAGCTTCTCCAAGATGTTATCCGTGTGGTTGAGGACCGCGGCCTGAGCCCTGCCTAAATCCTCAATCATGGCCGGCAGCGGAGTAGGGCCCTTGACTGCTGCCACCGTCTTCCAGTTTTGACGATACATCAGTGCAATGCATAATCCAATCAGCAGAACACCTATTATCATGGTTCCAAGTGTAAATATCCCATAGTGTAAATATTTATTTCATCACAGCCATATATTTATATTTATATTTATTTGCTATTGCTATTTTTTCTTCTACTATTGCTTCTTTTCACTCTCCCTGTTCAATTGTTGCTGCTGTAACATGAAAATTTCCCCCTATGGGGGATCAAATAAAGAAAAGTCAAAGTCAAACAGATAAACATCTTCCACGACCTCAATGGATAGTTCCGCCAGGCACATGGTCCTCCACTTATCCCACGAGTCGACCATGTAGCCAGCTGGAAATGTTCCTTGAGGGCATGCCGGTTCCCCAGGCACCACTCTTCTGGTGCTGAAAATTTTATTAACTGCATGGAGAGACCAGTTCACTAATTCCATGGTTAAGGTTTAGAGTTTTAGAGAACAGTGCAGAGAGAGGCTCCTAGTCAAGACAAGACTGAGAGCAGAGCAGGAAAAGATAAGGGAAGGAGAGAGAGGGGAGAGTGCGACCGCCTTCGTCAAGAGCCAAGGAAGAAGAGGTAGGTTGGCCAGCTATGGAAAAAGGTACACAGTTACAAGTTACTTGATCTTCCACCACAAAATATCTCAATCCATACTGCAACATCCAAATTTTCACCTACTTTGAAACATAATAGATTACAAAGTGAAAGCTATAGATAAGAATATGTCATTTGTGCCAAGATATCTATGATAATTAGCATATTTTAGGTCAAGAAAAATATTACTCATGCACGCAACTTGTCCATTTGGTTGAGGAACCTTAGGTCATGTGAGATGGAACTGGATGGGAGGCCAGCAGCCATGTAAAGGCAAAAGCGACGAGCATGGCATGAGGACTGCCTTGCATTTTCCATGTCCTTCCTTCCAGTCCGTGGGCCCAAGTGAAACTTTTCAGTCTGGAACAATCTTTTCTGCAATAAAAAGCTTTAAACATTAGTTGTACAATCCAAATACAAAAACAAAGGTGAAACAAATTTACTGTAACTGTCAAAATTCTCTCAGAAACTTCTAGTTGAAAGGAAAGGAAACCTTACCTCACATATGTCAAACTCAAGGCCTGCAATACAATTATATACGGCCCGCGAGATAATTTCATGTGACTATTAAGAATGACCTGTGCAGCAGCCCCTCCTCCCGATCAATGCCTCGCTCAGCACTGTTATAGCGACACTTATGGCGCGTTTCCACTAGTACCTACTCAGCTCTACTCGGCGTAGGTATGGAGTAGGTACTAGTGGAAACGCACCATTAAGCTAGCCCCCCCAAAATAAATGGCTAAACGAAAAGTGGACTTTGAAAACAGAGACTTTGAAAACAGAGACTTTCAAAGCAGGTGGGGGGCAGAATTTTACCTGTTTGTCGATATCGGAGGAAAACCTGTGTGTCTTGTTTGTGGAGCTGATGTGGCTATAATTAAAGAATATAAATATAAGACGACACTACAGCAGGAGAAGTACAAAAAAAGAAAACAGTTATTTAAAATTCTATTTATTTTATTGAGGAAAAGTTGTTGAAGTTTGGCTGTTTAAATTCATATTTCTGGATAAAATATATATATATATATTATATTATATTATATACTATAATAAAAGAGTCACTATTAGAGTCTTCACTAAATGTTGAGCCTGTTTGGCCCGCGACTTAGACCGTGTTTTAAATTTTGGCCCTTTCTTTGATTGAGTTTGACACCCCTGCCTTACCTAATAAAGGACCGCACTTCTTTTCTTTCCCTAAATGTTCCCCTTTTTGAACCGATAGAGGTGGTTTACGTGGTGTGCTGTTTGGTGTCTGTGGCTGCATTGTCATCATTCGGTCCACCTTTTGCTCCAGCAGCTGTAACCTGGTTTCAACCTGCTCCCAGCGGGAGTTGCATGAGCACACCTTTGACATCGAGCCAATCACATTTTCACTCTGGCCACTCAAGTGTCCCGGAAGGTTGGATGAAGGTAGGTCACTCTCACAGGATGCAGGATTCATGGATGAAGGAAGTTGATACGAAGAAAGGGAAGAGGGGGTTTGGGTCCCAGAAACACTGGTTGAAGGAAGTGGCTGGATAGGCTCCAGCTCCCCCGCAACCCTTACGGATAAGCGTATAGAAAATGAGATGAGATGAGACAATGTTAGGTTTGGGTTAGTGTATAAATATACACATTTCCTAATCTCACCGTGCATTCCCATATTTCATTAGAAGTTGAAACTCCTGTTTGTTTGGAATTGTGTGACACGCTATTAGGTGTTGCTTCAAGTTGGCGAAGTTTCCGAAACACAATCCACACAGTTTCTTCCTCTGTGGACAAATAAAAGTGACGCACCAAATTGAGGCTCTGTGTCTTCAGCATACTAATGTAAAGTAACACCATGTTTTTATCTACTTACCATCTTTTCAACAACTCTTCCAGATGAATGCTGAAACAACTTACAAGCTATGAAGAAAAGCAAGCACAATGAATGTTTTTCACGTTTTGATCAGAACAAGCACTAAATGGTCTGCATTTGTATAGCACCTTTCTAGTTATTTGAACTACTTAAAGCGCTTTACATGACATCCTCATTCACCCATTCACACATCATTCATACAGGAGGAATGTAATTTGGAGGAGACTTTTCTTTCATGCTTCAGGAGTGTCTTGCCCAAGGACACTTCGACATGTTGACCCATAGGAGCTGGGGATCGAACCCCCGCCCTTCTGATTGAGGGACGACCCAGTCTACCACTGAGCCACAGCCGCCCCAGTACAGTCAAGCAACGCTTTGCCTCTTTAATGACAATATCTTCCACATGCTAACCTGCTGATTGTTTATTAACATGATTTGGCATCGTCTCTGATCATTTAACAGCAATCTTGTCCTAACATACTTCTTTAACTTTTTTTTCACAGCACATGTCCAACAGATTGATTCTTTCACTTCCTCACTTTTAATTTATCATTAGTTTTGAAAATCTTTCCCTCGTGCTTCTGTTACCTTCACACTTAAGGCTCTCCTGTCGTCCTCCCGGACTCTTCTGGGCTGTGAACACTCTTCTTTTTGACTCTGCTGTCAGAGCCGGTCCAGAAGTTGGCTTTACCACCTCATTTCTTTCCCTGTCTTCAGAGGTCTTTTCTGCTCCTACACCTTGCGGCACTGATGACCTATTTTGGTTAACTGTGAGGTATTGTTCTCTCTCAGCTCTCATGGACCTTTCCTCTCCTGCCTCAGCAGTTGCATTTTGAGGTGTGTCAGTGATGCAAGGTTCAGTGCTGCTGTACTTGTTGCTTTGACTTTCTGAGATTGCATCCTCAGACTTCTCATTTGCTATTGTGTTGCAGGTTAGGCCTGCACCACTCTTCTCTCTGTGATGACAAATATATCTCTTTTTCAGGTGATAGTTTTGGCTCACAGTGTCCTTTGTTGTTTCCGAGTCATGCTGCTTCCCCTGGTGTTTGAAGTGACCCTTTCCATTACTCTCACAGGTGCAACATTCACACATTTCATTTCCATCCCCAAAAAAGCTATCACCATAGTAATATGTCAACTCCTCCCCAGGTGAGATTGGTCGTGTGGCGAGCGGAGGGTCAGGAAAATAAAGAAATAGTCGTTCTTACTCTATTTAACAAATCAAGTTGCCAGACAACGCCACTTTGGGATCTCAGCCCAAAGAACTGAATGATGCACCTTTAAAGGCGCACAGGTCCGTTCACTCAAATAGCAAGTGTTCCAATCTCAAACAAAATAAGTTTTATGAACAGAATTTGATTAAAATGATATAAAAACACACCATTCACACGGGGATTAAACTAAGGGACTAAATTAAAGCTGAGGATACCGGTGCACGAGTTGATGGAGCGGTGAATCCCAACAAAAACAAAAAAAAGAGAAGACACCCAGCTGTGACAGTCACACACACACATGTGAAGGATACCCGAATCCCAGGGAGCACAGCACACAAAAGGGGATCCCACCACCAGACCACCGGACCTCAGCAACTAAAACAAAAGGAACACACACACACACACACACACACACAGGTTAGTGGGGTTACAATAATCCAACAGAACAAACAATATACAAAAACTTGGAAACAAATAAATGGCAGCAGAAATCAATTAAACTAAACAAAACTACCAGTTGCCAAATATAAATTACTCAAAATACAAAGAAAAATAAACAAGGTAAGAAACAAGAAAAACTCTGCCCAAATGAAATATCTAAACAAATAAATCTAAATACAAAAATAATCAATACAACAAATCAAGACAACGGAGCAGGGCAATGAAAACAAAAATGCAACCCACACTCCCAACAAACAGACTTTAAAAAGGGCTCCAATCAAGCCAGTCAATTAATAACAGTCAGCACACCAGAGTACCACGCAATACTTGCGAGTGATGTAAGCCAGGGGAAAAGCAATTGTCTTAAGAAGGCAGGTCCACAGCTGGTGAAGTAGAACCTCTCCACCAGACGGATGATGGAAATCGACGCGTTATAGCGGACACGCCGAGGAAACTCACTGACGCCGATCTCCACAAAGCAGCAGCGATCCACACAACGCAGCAACGATCCACACAACGCAGCAGCAATCCACACAACGCAGCAGCGATCCACACAAAGCAGGTCCCCACAAAGCAGGTCCCAACAAAGCAGGTCCCAATAAAGCAGCAGCAATCCCCAGCTACGAGCAGCGCCAACTGTGTAGTCAGCTGCTGACGCCACACACCTGACCGCAAAAATCACCGTGCCGACAGTGAGCAGGGTACACGATCCATAAAAACTCCGGGGCACTCGAACCAAGGGCCCTGCAGTACAACACAGCAATTAATAATAACCCACAGGCCTACACAGAAGGTGAGCAGACTAGCCGCCTTACCTGCCCGATATGAGCGTGGTCGAGCCGGCAGTGACGTAACCAACCAGGAAGCAGAGAGGGAGAGCCAGCAGGGGGAAATCCACCCCTTAAATAGCCATGGCGCCATCAGTGGTTGGCTATGGTGCTGCCAATTGGCACCGTCAGAGTAGAATAATGGCAGCACAATTTCTATGCTGCTACAGTCGAATCACTTCAATATAAGCAATATTCTTCTCACCAGGATGGAGCTTGCAGTTTGGGTTGCAGTCATGGTTAATAAAAACTGCAGGCCCAAGGAACAGCTGACTGCAGCGTTGGCGTTTGGAATACATCACACTGAAGTCATTGACACCTGCCCTCAGCATCTGGCTGTCAGCGGGACTCAAGTTTGCTGTGCAGGCCAGCAAGAACTCCAGATGCTGTCCTGCAAACCAGTGCTTTGTTGAAGTTACCTTTGCTCCATTGATCTTTAAAGAGTACCTGTCACAGGACTCTATCTTGACACCGTCCAACGCGAAGGCACTGAGATAGCAATACACATGTTGCCGTAGTAGCTCCTGACGATGGCCAGAGATTGAAAGTAGTTACCAGCCAGTTCGCCCACTGTCAGGGCCTCAAATGTTGCATTGAAATCACAAATAAGCTGAAATTGCATCAGGGTATTTTTGAGATGATCCCAACATGGTAACACTGGTGGAGGACTAATGTTCATTTTATGGGTGCTGAAGCCCAGCAGTGGGTCCAGCACCAAACCGGTGGCAAGGTCATCAGTCTCACATAGTTCCTTAACAATCATTCTGTTCCATCTGTCCATTGCGTCTTACCAATGGGAGGTACTAGGAGTCCGCGTGTCACTTATGGAATTTGTCTGGTTGTTGGTGATATTCAATACTGAATTACAGAGGCAGAAACATTGAACGATGACAAATTAGTCTGAAACGTATGTATTAGTAGTTATATTGTAACATTTTCTTGTCCAACACAAACTCAATTAAATTTGTGTTTTTCAACATTAAAAAGTGCATAAAAACACTGGTAATTGTGACATAGGGATGTTATACTGCAATAACACCAGTGGTGAAACAAGTTTCAATATGTTTTCTAGAAGAAAAATCATGAAATTACTCACCATGTGCTTCTTACTGCTGCTGCTGGTGAGTCACTTCCTACTTCCTGTTTACACAGGAAATACAGGTTTTCATCTATATGCAAGAGCTAATCTATAGATTGAATTCTGGAAGGTAATTACATTTCAGATTAAATCTAAATTTGTAAAAAAAAAAAAAAAAAAAAAAACTCTACTTCCTGTATAGAAAGGAAATCCAGCTTTTCATCCATGTTCAATGGATGAAAAGTGCATAGAGGACTGCAGACACCACCACAGTGTCATAAATCTTACAGAATGTACACAGCTGTATAGTTTACATTTACAAAGTGAGCTATTGCACTGTCAGCCCGGATAAGTAGAGTTTACTTAAAAAATTTGAGGCAAGTGATTGCACTTAAATTATTTGATTATAGGTTTAACTTTAATGCTAAAAGTATTGGACTTAAATTATTAAGTAGAAAGGACTAAAAGACAAGTTATTTGTACTTGAAATGCTGAGTTGAATGGTTGGATAGTGGGGTTGATTTTACAACAGATTTAAAGGTAAACTGACTAATTTTCTTAATTGCAATCAGATTAATTCATCATTGATTAAACAACTTTTTTTAAGTTAATCAAACTCAAAATCCTATCTCTAACCAAAATAGTTATTTGTGTTAATAAAAAACATTTAATAAACACAAAATGCAGGGATTTAAATGAACAATTTTGTTTAACATTGCCAAATAAAAAGTAGCTATGTAGCAATAGGCCAAAAAAACATTACATGAAAAAGTTTTGTGGTGCTTGCTCTTGCACAGAGTAGAACAAAGCTTTTACAACCTCTGTAGATGTAAGATATCTCAATTTAAAACATTTTTGTATTTTGAACATCAGTTGCAAGTCCTAATATTCTTAAGGAGAACAAGAAAGGAAGAACAGAGTTTAACCTCTGACAAGACAATGAACAATTATCTAAACAAATGCTTATAGTGCAAGATGTGGTAATGCTAGTGTTGTCCATCACATGAAAAGGACCCTCTGTCAACAGCATTAAAGGACGTACATTCTTTGTGCACCTTTTAAGGTCTTATGCTTGCTGCTCACCAGTCAGCATGAACTCTTTTATGAAAATAAAACATGTTTCTATTATATTGTTGAACTACAACATAGACATATAAATCTAGCTTGAACTAAAACTTGCACTTTACGTACACAATGAACACTCTGGTGCTATGATCAATCTTACAGGGCAAGTGCATTCTTTAGAGTCTGAAGTTTGTGTGGTAGCACACTTGACCCAGGTTTAGCATCACTTGCTGAATGAAGGTGAGTGTATTCTTCATACACTTTGGATACTCCAAATGGAGGGCATATGTTAGGCCAAACAAAACACACATCGCCTGAGGTAGGTTGATGAGGTCATCGATCACAAGGCTGCCCTCTATGATGACCCCTGCTCTGCTTGGGTTCAGCAGCGATGGGTTTTGGGCACCACTTTCTTCAGAGCAGAGGATACCCACCGGAACATTCAACACGTCTCTGTCATGAAGGTCTTACAAAATTTGAGTAACAAGAGAAACAAAGATATTCATGCCAGTTATAATTTTTTTGAAAATAGTTATACAGTTAGTTGACCTTAAAGCACTGCAGAAAAATCAAATCTTCAATAAACTTTTAGTTGTGGGGACACAATAGCAAAGGAAACAACAGTTTTCATACTCTATACTTTTCATACTTTTTCATACTCCATACTCCATTCATACTAACCCTATTTCCAAAGCATTTAGGACTGATGTTCAAAATATCTACCTTTTGAATAAAATTAGAAACTTTGCTTGTTGGGAAGTGTGTAACCTCTAGGGCCCAAAAAAGGAAAATGATTTGTTTTTACTGTCAACTACCTTGACCAAATAACGTGACAATATTTTGAGGTTACACGACAGGATGTGTATGTACCACAATTAACAGAAATTAAATTAAATTTTAGGCTTCAGTGACAACATTTAAATATACAAGAGAAAACAACTCACCAAATTCCAGAATGTGAAGAAAAGAGAATCGTCTTAAACACTGTCAACCGTAAGATTTTCCAGCCCTCTGTGCACAGCAAATAAATTGCTTAATCCAGAGAATTTTCAAATTACTTAATTTCTATTAAGTAAGGGAAAGCTGTGTAAAAACAAGAAAATGGCAGATTCTCCCTCAAACAAGTCCAGACTAATTTAGAGGTAACCAGCCAATCAGATTCACACCTCACTTCAGTTGTTTCTAAACTTCAGTTTCAAGTTGATTAAACTAAACATTTTTAGTGAACCCTGTATTTGGGTTAAAAATTGATATTATAAATTTTCATAACTCAGAACTTTGAGTGCACTCTGCCATCACATTCTAATAGTAAACTTCACTAAAATAGTTTGAGTAATCCAACAAAACTTGTTTTTTAAATTAAACCTTACTTAGAAAATTTGCTTATAAACAATTTCTGGGTTAACAGTGTGGTTATAATAGTGATAAGACGGTGATAGTCTCTGCCGTTAGGAGGTGCTGGGTGCTGCGGTGTTGTGCAGGGTGGGTGCCTCGGCCTGCTGCTGAAGGAGCTGCCGAGTCCTCCTCTCATCCACGTCCTGTATGAGTCCAGGGAGCAGTCCAGGAGAGAGGTGGCCCTCCTGACCAGTCTGTTCAGTCTCTTTCTGTGCAGTCTGTTCAATGTCCCTCTCATTGCTGCAGACGCCACCACAGTGTCATAAATCTTACAGAATGTACACAGCCTGCTGCTGAAGGAGTTGCTGAGTCCTCCTCTCACCCACCTCCTGTATGGAGTCCAGGGAGCAGTCCAGGAGAGAGGCGGCCGGAGACTGCAGACGCCATCACAGTGTCATAAAAAGTCCTGAGCAGAGTCCTGCACACTCCAAAGGATCTCAGTCTCCTCAGCAGGTGGACACGACTTTGGCCCACTGTCCAGGGAGCAGTCCAGGAGAGAGGTCTTCTTGAGATAGCGCTGTTATGAATTGGTGGATAAATAAAGAAAACAATGAGCTACAGATGTCGTTCTGACATATGTGATAAAGCTCTTTGAGAGCTTTCGGGAACACTTGGCCCCGCGTCCCTAGCCCTTTACGTTGTCACGTTATGGCCGGTCAAAAAGTCAAGCTCGCCACACAACAAGTCTTTTTGGGCCCTGTTCGGCCATAGAGCCAGCTAGAGACTGGCCACCACTTCTGGCTCAAAGCTGGCATCCCCCTCATGGCCAGTGGTCATTTTTGTGTCAGTGGACCCACAAGAACCAGCCCCAGAAGCCCACACTAAATATTCTGGAAGCGTTTTCCATGAGTTCCAAGTTCTCAATTCCAAATTCTCAAATTGCAAATTCCAGCTCTCTGAGAGCTTCCAACATGACATTCAGAATCAAAATCAGAATTACTTTAATAATCCCCACGGGGAAATTGCTTTTTGTTACACACAGCTCCAAAAGAATAAGAATAAGAATACACTTCAAACACAAGTAAAATACAAATATATAAACGTATGAATAAAAAAAAAAAAAATGTATTAAAAATTATTACAAATTATTACACAGAGGTAAATTACTGCACCAGGTGAGTCCAGAGTCTTATAATAATAATAATAATAATAACAATAATACCACTACTAATAAAAATATATAACATGCACAATCATAGTAAGGCGCTGTACTATATAATACCAATAATACTACTACCACTACTACTACTACCAACAATAATATATAACAACATGTACACTCAGAATGAGGAGCTGAATCATATAATAATAATAATAGTAATAACATACAACAACATGTACACTCAGAGTGAGGAGTTGTGTAGATTAATGGCCACAGGCAGGAATGATTTCCTGTGGTGCTCTGTAGTGCATCGTGGTACAATTAGTCTGGCACTGAAAGAACTCCTATATCTAACCAGCACTTCATGGAGTGGGTTGGACACATTGTCCAAAATAGCTCCCACTTTGTGAAGCATTCTCCTCTCTGACACCACCGTCAGAGAGTCGAGCTTCACTCCTACAACGTCACTGGCCCTGCTTATCAGTCTGTTCAGTCTATTGACATCCTCTACCCTCAGCCTGCTGCCCCAGCATACCACAGCATAGAAGATAACACTGGCTACCACAGACTCATAGAACATAGTCCTGCAGATGTTGAAGGACCTCAACCGCCTCAGAAAATAGAGGCGGCTCTGGCCCTTCCTATAAAGGGCATCAGTGTTCGTCCCCCAGTCCAGTTTGTTATCAATGTGTACCTCCAAGTACTTATAATACTCAACAATGTCCACACTGATCCCCTGAATGAAAACAGGGGACACCGGCACCTTGGTCCTCCTCAGATCCACCACCAGTTCCTTTGTCTTTGTCACATTGAGCTGTAGATGGTTCTGCTCACACCATGTGACAAAGTTGTCCACAACAGCCCTGTACTCAACCTCATCACCCTTACTGATACATCCAACTACTGCTGAGTCATCAGAAAACTTCTGGAGATGACAGGTCTCTGTGCAGTAGTTGAAGTCTGTGGTGTAGAGGGTGAAGAGGAAAGGAGAGAGGACAGTCCCCTGTGGGGCCCCGGTGTTGCTGACCACTCTGTCTGACACACAGCGTTTCAGGCGCACATACTGTAGTCTGCCAGTCAGATAGTCCACAACCCAGGACACGATGGCGGGGTCCACCTGCATCGCTGACATCTTCTCACCCAGTAGACCTGGGCTGATGGTGTTGAAAGCACTGGAGAAGTAAAAAAACATGACTCTCACAGTGCTCGCCGTCTTGTCCAGATGAGTGTAGACGCGGTCAAGCGGGTAGATGATGGCATCCTCCACTCCAAGTTGGGGCTGGTAGGCGAACTGTAGGGGGTCCAAAAATGATTTGACCACGGGCCGGAGCTGCTCCAAGATGAGTCTCTCCAGGGTCTTCATGATGTGGGAGTTCAGCGCCACAGGTCTGTAGTCCTTAGAGTCACCGGGGCGCAGCTTCTTCGGCACAGGAACTAGGCGGGATGTCTTCCACATCACTGGGACCCTCCGCAGACTCAAACTCATGTTGAAGACATGCTGAAGAACTCCACAGAGCTGGATGGCACAGGTTTTGAGCACCCTGGGGCTGACACCATCAGGGCCTGCAGCCTTGCCAGAGTGAAGTTTTGACAGCTGTCTTCTAACATCTTCAGCTGTGATAGTCACTGAAGATGGGGGTGAGGGGGTGGGGATAGAGGTGAGAGAGTGGCCTTCCCTTGAAGATGAGAGGCTGAAAGGAGGGTGAGGGGGAGAGCGTGGAGTAGGTGTTGTTGGGGGCAGAACAATCAAGGTGTTGATGTTAGTGTCTATAGGGAGTGCAGGGGACTGGGCATCAAATCTGTTGAAGAACAGATTAAGCTCATTGGCCCATTCCACACTGCCTTCAACTCCACTGTTGCCAGCTGACTTAAAACCAGTGATTGTTCTCATCCCTCTCCAGACCTCTCTGTTGTTATTATGCTGGACTTTCTGCTCCAACTTCTTCCTGTATTCCTCCTTAGCCTCTCTGATCTTGTACTTCAGGTGTCTCTGTGTGATTCTCATTTCCTCCTTGTTGCCAGCCCTGAAATCCCTCTTCTTATCATTCAGGAGGGCCTTAATGTCCTTTGTTACCCACGGCTTGTTGTTTGGGTAACAGTGAACAGTCTCTACAGGAACAATGGAGTCTACACAGAAGTTGATATAGTCCGTGATGCACTCTGTGAGCCCGTCGATGTCTTCTCCATTTGGCTCACAGAGTGCCTGCCAGTCTGTGACCTCAAAACATCCCTGCAGTTCCACATACACTTCTTCCGACCATCTCCTCATTGTCTTTACGGTCACAGGCTGTCTTTTTACCAGAGGCAAATAAGTGGGACTGAGGTGTATGAGATTGTGGTTAGACCTGCCCAGAGGGGGGAGGGGAGAGGAGCTGTATGCAAAGAAAACTAGCAGGAGCAATCGTAACAGGCAGCATATACTCAGCACATGCGCACAGGAACACAATATCTTGCTGATATAAGCCCTTGAAATACTTAATCAGCCTCCTACATCTCACTTTCATTGAGATATAAGCCCTTGAAATAATTCCAAATTTTCTTCTGACACATAACAATGGATGTAGATTTGGAACGTTTTTGATACGTTATACACTACTGTTCAAAAGTTTGGGGTCACCCAGACAATTTTGTGTTTTCCATGAAAAGTCACACTTTAATTTATCAAATGAGTTGCAAAATGAATAGAAAATATAGTCAAGACATTGACAAGGTTAGAAATAATTATTATTATTTGAAATAATAATTTTCTCCTTCAAACTTTGCTTTCGTCAAAGAATGCTCCATTTGCAGCAATTACAGCATTGCAGACCTTCGGCATTTTAGCTGTTAATTTGTTGAGGTAATCTGGAGAAATTGCACCCCATACTTCCAGAAGCCCCTCCCACAAGTTGGATTGGCTTGATGGGCACTTCTTGCGTACCATACGGTCAAGCTGCTCCCACAACAGCTCAATGGGGTTGAGATCTGGTGACTGCGCTGGCCACTCCATTACAGATAGAATACCAGCTGCCTGCTTCTTCCCTAAATAGTTCTTGCATAATTTGGAGGTGTGCTTTGGGTCATTGTCCTGTTGTAGGATGAAATTGGCTCCAACCAAGCGCTGTCCACAGGGTATGGCATGGCGTTGCAAAATGGAGTGATAGCCTTCCTTATTCAAAATCCTTTTTACCTTGTACAAATCTCCCACTTTACCAGCACCAAAGCAACCCAGACCATCACATTACCTCCACCATGCTTGACAGATGGCGTCAGGCACTCTTCCAGCATTTTTTCAGTTGTTCTGCGTCTCACAAATGTTCTTCTGTGTGATCCAAACACCTCAAACTTCGATTCGTCTGTCCATAACACTTTTTTCCAATCTTCCTCTGTCCAATGTCTGTGTTGTTTTGCCCATATTAATCTTTTCCTTTTATTGGCCAGTCTCAGATATGGCTTTTTCTTTGCCACTCTGCCCTGAAGGCCAGCATCCCGGCGTCGCCTCTTCACTGTAGACGTTGACACTGGCGTTTTGCGGGTACTATTTAATGAAGCTGCCAGTTGAGGACCTGTGAGGCGTCTATTTCTCAAACTAGAGACTCTAATGTACTTGTCTTCTTGCTCAGTTGTGCAGCGGGGCCTCCCACTCCTCTTTCTACTCTGGTTAGAGCCTGTTTGTGCTGTTCTCTGAAGGGAGTAGTACACACCGCTGTAGGAAATCTTCAGTTCCTTGGCAATTTCTTGCATGGAATAGCCTTCATTTCTAAGAACAAGAATAGACTGTCGAGTTTCACATGAAAGTTCTCTTTTTCTGGCCATTTTTAGAGTTTAATCGAACCCACAAATGTGATGCTCCAGATACTCAACTAGCTCAAAGGAAGGTCAGTTTTATACCTTCTCTAACCAGCTAAACTGTTTTCAGCTGTGCTAACATAATTGCACAAGGGTTTTCTAATCATCCATTAGCCTTCTAACGCAATTAGCAAACACAATGTACCATTAGAACACTGGAGTGATGGTTGCTGGAAATGGGCCTCTATACACCTATGTAGATATTGCATTAAAAACCAGACATTTGCAGCTAGAATAGTCATTTACCACATTAACAATGTATAGAGTGTATTTCTGATTAGTTTAATGTTATCTTCATTGAAAAAACAGTGCTTTTCTTTCAAAAATAAGGAAATTTCTAAGTGACCCCAAACTTTTGAACGGTAGTGTATCTCCTCAATGCTTGTATCTAGGGTGATGCAACTACCTCATACTTATGCATCTATGTGCAGGCTTCCACCTGGTCTAGGAACCAGCTTCCTACGTGGCATTTTTGCTGAGATATAAGCCCTTGAAATACTTCAAAATTCTCTAATGCTTTCGTGTGCTGCTCCACGTCCTGACCTGAAGCAATACACGACAGCATTCTTGGATTGCATAAAGTTCTGCAAGGACATCACCACTCAGGGTTTACCCCAAGGAAAAACCCTGGATGACAAATCAGGTGCAGAGCCTGTTCAGGGAGAGGGACACTGCCTTCGGGTGTGCTGACAGCGAGCTGTACAGCACTGCCAGAGCCGAGCGAGGCAAAGGCAGCACATAAAAGGAGAATAGAGGACTGCTTCAAGAGCCTTCTTGCAGGGTGGGTGCCTCGGCCTGCTGCTGAAGGAGCTGCTGAGTCCTCCTCTCACCCACCTCCTGTATGGAGTCCAGGGAGCAGTCCAGGAGAGAGGCGGCCCTCCTGACCAGTCTGTTCAGTCTCTTTCTGTGCAGTCTGTTCACTGTCCCTCTCCGTGCTCCCTCCTCCTCAGCAGGCCACTCACTGTAAAAACTGCTGCTTAAGTCCAACTCAAAAAAAATGTTTCAACACTTTCCAAGCATTTTTTAGTAGTTTTGTGAACTTCTTGTTTTTTTGATTTTGGAAAACTCAAAAAATTGTATTTCACTGTGTTAAAACTTTTTAGTATAGCCTTGAAGAAAAACCTCACTTCCTTTGTTTGGAAGTCTGATCGCTCTCCAACACAAAATCTACAAATGTAGGGCCCAGAGAAATTTTGCACAAGTCCAGATAATGAGTGTGCACCAAGATTATCTGCGACTACACAAAAAACACTGCCTTTCACTTTTTTGCCAACGGAGGAAATGTATATGCCATCACGCTCTAAGATTGAAATGTCTTTTAACAGAGGGGCAAGCACTTCAGCATAACCAAATCTTTTGATGTCAACTGCTTTGCATAAAAGTGCCAGGTATACAGAGTTGAGAGAAGCATGAGGGATGTTGCCAAAAGCCCAATATACTGCTGTTACTTTATGCTTTTTTCTTGATGTTCCCAGCGGGTTACAAATCTCAAAGTCATCCACATACAGTACAAGAGGTATTCTTATTTCTTTGGAATAAAATTAATTTTCTTTGTAGACTGTACCATCAAGGTATGATCTATATTCTGCAGATGATGACTGGTCCTATTCTTTCGTTAGTGCCTTTTCTCTCAAAATGTCTTTACGCAAAATTTGAACCAAAGACTGAAGAATTGGGACATACTAGAAACTTCTCTTCTCATTTGGTTTAAGGATGTATTGAACAGGCTCAGCAACTTTGAATTTTTCTTTATAATACGTATGTCTCCTGAATGATGATGAAAGAGGACCACTGGCTTCAAGTGCTTTGCTTAGAGGATTGGATTTGCACAATTCCTCAACAAGAGATGTAACAAATGTGTTATCAATAGTATGGTTATTTTTCTTTAACTGAGAAACAACAATATCTCTAATTGCAGCTACTGGTGCAGAACTTGCTATGAAGTAAAGGTCATCTACCAATTCATCAATGCATCTAACTGACACATTATGAACACTTTCTAATTTCAACAGGAGGGACGCTATGTATTCGACACACACATCACTTCCATCTTCCTCTTCATACTGTTCATTTGAGGTAGTTACTTCATAATTGTCATCATTGCCATCAATATCCTCTTCAGAAGCTTCCAAATTACGTGGCTTGCTTGACTCTGCTAGCTGTCTTTGACTAATGATCTCTGGTTTGAAATCTTGTTAAGAATGGGGGCTGTGCTTTCTGTGTTTATGTGTTGCAAAGGTCGAATAAACATTAGTTTGATGATCAAAGCCTGCAAAGACACACTTTATGGTCTCATTATTCTTTAGATGATGATGCATATGTTCAAAAAAATCCTTTTCACTCGGAAATCCAGGTCTTTGACACACTAGGCAGGTGAACAAAAGAGTTGCATGACAGCGGAGGGCACTCCAGTGTTTAAAAGAGCATGGGCAGCCTATGTGTATACAAGGCAAGGCATGGCTTTGTCCATAGGTTCCATGATGCAGTCTGTAATGCTTTAAAATATCAGCCTTTTCTTGTACAACACAGCTGCATAATTTACAGGGCCATCCCATCTGTCACAGAACAAAATTAAGAAAGGTATTACTATAGGTATAGGTTTTAACAAAAGTCCCACTCTATAGCAATTGTTTAGGAGAATGCTGAGAATTATTTAATCTATGTTTTTTTCCTGTGAAGCTTTAGAAAAGTTTAATTGACTATTGCACTTCACCTAACTAGCCATCAGCATAATGGGTGAGGAGAAGACTGAACACCTTAAATCTGTGTGTAAATTACAGTATGACACAAAAACCTTGTATTGCAATAACCTCTAACCTGGTAGATTTACTTAAGGATTTAAATTGCTGTACCTGATGTTGACACAGGGTTTCTGGGATGAATCTCTCTGATCCAAAGGGAAGGTTTTCTGAAGAAGCAACAAAAACATCAAAAGTGATTTCAATGCAAAGAACCACCTGATCAAAAAATTTTTGGTCACAACCTGGAGCCCTGTTATGATAACATAAATATCATTCATTTATCAGATTAAGAAATATACATCTCTCTGGGGCCACATGAAATGACCTGGCCAGCAGTATTCGACCTTTGAGTTTGTCATGTGATTAACCAGAAATGGTCCCGGTTGAGGCCCAGGTCACCACACACTGCTAACATTAGCTGCACTAAGGAATATCCAGAGCTCCAAAACGGTGTTTCACAGAGCCCTAGACATCGATTCTGTATGGCCATCTGTACACTGGCATAAAAGGAACTGCATTAAGCTGGTTTAAGTCTTATTTAGGGCGGCTGGGTGACTGTCTGGAGGAAACATAGTCCAAAGGAGAAGCCCACGGTGCACCACCACCTTCAGGTTTCCAACCGATTTTCCCCACTTAGCGACCCACCCGCTGAGAACCAGACTCTGGTCATTGGAAGCTCCATAGTCAGGAACGTGAAGCTAGTGGCACCAGCGAACATAGTTAAGTGCATCCCGGGGGCCAGAGCGGGCGACATCGAATCAAACTTAAAGCTGCTGGCGAAGGCTAAACGTAGATTTGGTAAGATTGTAATTCACGTCTGCGTTAATGACACCCGATTACGCCAATCGGAGGTCACTAAAATTAATGTGGAGTCGGTGTGTAACTTTGCTAAAACAATGTCGGACTCCGTAGTTTTCTCTGGTCCCCTGCCCAATCTGACCAGTGATGACATGTACAGCCACGTCATCATTTAACCGCTGGCTGTTGAGGTGGTGCCCAGCTAACAATGTGGGCTTCATAGACAATTGGCAGTCTTTCTGGGGAAAACCTGGTCTCATTAGAAGAGACGGCATCCATCCCACTTTGGACGGAGCTGCGCTCTTATCTAGAAATATGGCGAAGTTTATTAGTCCTAAAACCTGACAATCCAGAGTCGAGACCAGGAGGCAGAGCTGCAGTCTTACACACTTCTCTGCTCCTCTATTAGTACAGTCACCCACTCAACATCCCATAGAGATTGTGTCTGTCCCCCGACCACTCAGATCATTTAAGTTTATTAAGTCCAACAGGAGAGAAGTTCAGCATAAACATTTAATCAGAGTTAATACCACCACTGGCACTATGAAACAGGACAGGAGAGTGAAATGTGGACTTTTAAACATCAGATCTCTGCCATCCAAAGCTGTTTTAGTAAATGATCTGATATCTGACCATGAAATTGATTTATTGTATCTGACTGAAACCTGGCTACGTCCTGAGGAGTATGTTAGCCTTAATGAGGCCACTCTTCCCAGTCATATTAATACTCATATTCCCAGAGATTCTGGACGTGGAGGTGGAGTTGCAGCAATCTTTAACTCTAGTTTAATAGTCCAACCTAGACCCAAACTTAATTATAACTCCTTTGAAAGCCTTGTTCTTAGTTTTTCACACCCAACCTGTAAAACTCTAAAACCAGTGTTGGTTGTCACAGTGTACCGCCCTCCTGGCCCGTACTCTGAATTCTTAACTGAGTTTTCAGAGTTTTTATCAGATTTAGTCCCCAGTGTGGACAAAGTGATTATAGTAGGTGATATTCATGTGGATAATGAAAATGATAGTCTTAGCACTGCTTTTGTCTCACTATTGGACTCAATTGGCTTCTCCCAGAGTGTAAATGAACCAACTCACTGTTTTAACCACACTCTCGACCTTGTTTTGGCTTATGGTGTTGAAATTGAACAGTTAACAGTCTTTCCACATAACTCTATTTTATCGGACCATTACCTGATAACATTTGATTTCTTGCTACAAGACTATGCACTATATGACAGAGAGGTCCTCACTAGATCCTTATCTGATAGTGCTGTTGCCAAAATTAAGGAGGTGATTCCTTCAGTATTTCAGCCAGTGTGTCCCTGTGCTGCGGATGACCCCCATGTTAATCTCAGCCCTTCCCAAATTGATTATCTGGTCGATAGTGCTGCAGGTTCACTGCGAATGACACTAGACTTTATTGCCCCTCTAAAAAAGAAGAGAATTAAAGAAAAGAGACAAGCTCCGTGGTATAACTCCCAGACACGTGAGCTTAAGCAACACTCACGAAGGCTAGAAAGGACATGGCGGGCCACCAAAGTGGAAGAATCCCGTTTAATCTGGCAAGATAGTCTTAAAACCTATAGAAAGGCCCTCTGTAATGCCAGAGCCGCCTACTACTCCTCATTAATAGAAGAAAATAAAAGCAACCCTAGATTACTTTTTAGCACAATAGCTAGGCTGACAAAGAGCCAGACCTCTGTTGATCCTTGTGTTCCCTTAGAGCTCAGCAGTAACGACTTCATGAGCTTCTTTAATGATAAATTCTAACTGTTAGGGACAAAATTCAGCACCTCCTACCCTTAACAGGGTCTGATCCAACCTCAAACCTAGGAACCATAGAAACAGCTGTTACACCTGATGTGTACTTGGACTGTTTTTCTCCAATTGATCTTGCTGAATTGACCTCAATAATCTCCTCATCTAGACCGTCAACATGTTAAACATGTTACAACATGTTAAACATGTTACAACATGTTACCTTTAACTCCCACATAAAACAGATTTCTAGAACTGCCTTTTTCCATCTACGCAATATTGCCAAAATCAGGCCCATCATATCCACTGACGATGCAGAAAAATTGGTCCATGCATTTGTCACTTCTAGGTTGGACTATTGTAACTCATTACTATCAGGCTGCCCCAATAAGTCGTTAAAGACTCTCCAGCTTGTCCAGAATGCTGCTGCTCGTGTTCTGACGAGAACTAAGAGAAGAGACCACATTTCTCCTGTACTGGCTTCTCTTCATTGGCTTCCAGTAAAATCTAGAATAGAGTTTAAAATCCTTCTCCTCACCTACAAGGCTCTTAAGGGTCAGGCCCCATCATATCTTAAAGAGCTTATAGTACCGTACTACCCTACTAGAGCACTGCGCTCCCAGAATGCAGGTCTACTGGTGGTTCCCAAAGTCTCCAAAAGTAGTTCAGGAGGCAGAGCCTTCAGCTATCAGGCTCCTCTCCTGTGGAACCTCCTTCCAGTTTGGGTTCGGGGGGCAGACACCCTCTCTGCATTTAAGAGTAGACTAAAAACCTTCCTTTTTGACAAAGCATATATTTAAGGGCTGGCTCAGGCCTTAGACCAGCCCCTAGTTATGCTGCTATAGGCTTAGACTGCCGGGGGACTCCTATGGTGCACTGGGCTCCTCTATTCTCTCTCCTCCTCTTCCTCTCCATCGTTATGTCTCATGTCAGTCAAATGTCTGCCTCTAACTTGCTATCTTCCCCGGAGCGTTTCTGTGCTTTCTCATCTCTCAAGTTCCTGTGGATCCTGTGGATCCTGGTCCTGGCCCTGCTGATGTGGTTCTCTGGTTCCTGTGGGTCCTGGTCCCAGTCCCGCCGATGTGGTTCTCTGGTTTCTGTGGATCCTGGTCCTGGTTCTGCTGATGTGGTTCCCTGGTTCCTATGGATCCTGGTCCTGGTCCCGCTGATGTGGTTCTCCATCAGCCAATGGATGTGCGTCTGTCCAAGGCTACAGCCTGTCCGTCCTTGGGAGCTGGATCTCTCCTTCACTGTGGTGCTCCCGGAGGTTTCTCTTTTCCCACTGGGTTTTTTGAGTTTTTCCTTCCCGAAGAAGGAGGGTCATAAAGAGCAGGTGATGCCTCGGACTGATCCATCGGCTTCATCGACTGCTGGACTCTTTATTAGATTGTTTGTTCGCTTACACTTGTTTATTTCAGTGAACTTTGTAAAGCACTATGAGACACTCTGTTGTGATATTGGGCTATACAAACAAATTGAATTGAATTGAAAAAATAAATTGAATTGAAAAAAACACATGGGGGGGTTCATGTTATCATTATTTTTGTGTGGTGGCCATACTCAGTATTTCAGGACCATATGAGCCCTCACTGAACAAAAATACCTCTACAACAATTATCAGTACAGCAACGATCAAAAATGGTGAATACATTTTTTAGAAGAAAATACATTGTCCCAAATTACTGTACGGAATTTGGAATTCCATAATTGTAACCCACATTTGTATCTACTAGACGTGAAGTGGGAATTTGGAATGTGGAATTACATAATTATAACTCACATTTGTATCTACTAGACGTGAAGTTGGAATTTGGAATGTGGAATTCCATAATTGTAACCCACATTTGTATCTACTAGACGTGAAGTGGGAATTTGGAATGAATCAATTTCTGTGTGTCTGACTGGATGGACTGAGGTAGTGGTATGTAATGTTTCCTATTGCTGCACAGCAAAATCATGAGTGTTAATATAACTCACACAGTGTTAAAATCAACACTTCTTCTGAGTTTATATAATTCTCACAGAGTTTGAGTTAAATTTACACTTTGGAAAGTGTTAATATTTTAACTCTTTAATAGTGTTAAATATCTGACACTGTCAGTGTTGTTTAATGACACATGAAAGTGTATTTTTACCACTAAATTGTGTTACTCCTTTTCACTCTGAGTGTTAATTTTTAACATTCATTGTGTTGTCTTATGACACATGAAAGTGTATTTTTAACACTAAATTGTGTTATTTCCTTTCACTAGGAGTGTGCTGCCTTTAATGGCAGTAGTTTGAATTAATAATTGTAAAGCAGTTAAATGTTCATAACAGTTGTATTGAGCCGTGGTGCACAAACCTGCCACCTGCTGGTGAGCGGTAATTCAGCCGGCAGACCGGCAGATTGTACAGTGAAGCAGAAAGGCAGAGACGTGTATGATTCGTGTGGTGCTGAGTGTTTTCGACACGCTTATGCCTTGGAAGCCATTTGTCTGTAAGTACATTGTGTGTTACAGTGAGTAAGCCGATGTATGTTAATAAGGTCTCATTAGAGAATGGTATCCAAGTGTTTAATGTGCTCTGTTAGCTTGTTAGCTTACAGGTTTGTTGCAGCTAACTTTTCCTCGTGCTGATATGTGTTTGTGTATAACGTGTATTTATGTAATATGCTGATTTATGTTTCTGTCATGTTTCAGTTTTACAAATTTGTGAAGTTCACGAAGTAAAGTCAAGTCAAGAGCAGTCTTGTTTGGTTTATTGGACTTCACGCTGTTATCTGGCTGTCAAGCCACGCCAAAGAGAACGCGTAGCGAGGGCAGTACAGTAAAAAGACAAGAGCTCGGCGGGCTACAGCATCAGAAAACAACACGCAGTCAACATGAGTCTACGCTCAGGAAAGAGCTATATGAGGGACTACGCTTATATACAACAACAAGGAGCTAGTGGAAAGCAACAAGCAGAGGTTTCAGAGCCAGCACCTGAGAGACAGGAGCACCCTCGAGCATTCGATGCTAAGTCACAGTCATCTAGAGCATCCACCAGATGCTCTCAGCAATCTTCATCAGCTGCCTCTTCAGCCACAAAAGCTTATGCTAAAGCAAAAGCTGCCCAAGCTCAACTAGCATATGCAGAAAAAAAAGCTAACATGATGAAACATAAGGCAGAATTAGAAGCAAGCATGCTTAAACAAAAGGCTGACTGACCCTAACCCTGAAGCTGAGTTTACAGCTTATGAGGATGTTGAGAGTGGGAAGCTAGGCCAAGAACCTTGTGTTGAAGAGGAGCCCCTCACCTCAATCCAGCGCACAAGTGAGTACATCCAGCAGCAGTCAGAGTTGTTTTTGGAGCTGCCTCTAAAACAGGACACTGTGTACTCACCTGATAAAATTACAAGACATTTAGAAGCACATAACACTGAACCTGTAACTCACCATGTTATCCAAGGCAAAACACAGCAGCCTTGCAGAGACATTAAAATAGAGCCTCCTACCATACAGCACACAGCCAATCCTGAAAGAAGGCACTCACCTGAACCTCAAGGTGCACAAGACTTTGCAAAATATCTTCTCCGGCGAGAAATGGTGAGGGCTGGTCTTCTGCAATTTGATGACAAACCTGAAAATTATTGGTCATGGAAAGCCTCCTTTTGTAGTGCTACAAAGGACTTGAACCTGTCACTCAGGGAAGAACTGGACCTGCTCTCAAAGTGGCTTGGACCTGAATCGTCAGAACAGGCTAAGAGAATTCGAGCAGTACATGTCCTCAATCCCACAGCAGGGGTTAACATGGTCTGGCAACGTCTTGAAGAGAGTTATGGGACGCCAGAAGTCATCGAGGACGCATTGCTCAAAAAGATAGAAAACTTTCCAAGACTGACCAATAAAGACAATGTTAAGCTGAGAGAGCTAGGTGACATTCTCCTTGAACTAGAGTGTGCTAAGGAAGATGGTGCTCTACAAGGACTGTCATATTTGGATACAGCTCGTGGAGTCAAACACATTGTGGAAAAACTCCCCTATAACCTGCAAGAACGATGGACAACCGTTGGAAGCAAGTACAAGGAGGGTTATGGAGTTGCTTTTCCTCCCTTCACTGTCTTCTCCAAATTTGTCCGGCAACAGGCAAAGATAAAAAATGACCCAAGCTTCATGTTATCCACCTCCAGCTGTTATGCCTCCTTCAGGACAGAAAAGCCTATGGGGAACAGTAAGAAAACATCTATCACTGCACACAAAACAGACATCTCTGCAGAATTAACAGGCATCCAGACAAGTTCTGTTATGAAGTTGGATGAACCAGATCGTCAGTGTCCGATACACAAGAAGCCCCACCCACTGAAAAAGTGTAAGCTCTTCAGAGACAAAACCCTTGAGGAGCACAAAACATATCTTAGAGAGAATCGTATCTGCTACAGATGCAGTGGGTCTACTCAGCATTTTGCAAAGGACTGTAAGATAACTGTTAAGTGTCTTGAATGTGACAGTGACAAGCACATTGCAGCTCTGCATCCAGGTCCACCTCCTGTAACCACACAAAGAGTCATGGCTAACAAAGATGACAGCGGGGAGCAAGGTGACAGTTCACATTCTTCTGTCACCTCCAAGTGTACAGAGATTTATGGGAATACAGGAAGTGCACGCTCATGTTCCAAAATATGCCTGGTAAAAGCATATCCTGCTGGAAAAAGGGCCAAAGCTGTTCTAATGTATGCTGTGTTGGATGAACAGAGCAACAAGTCCCTTGCCAAGACAGAGTTCTTCAACCTCTTTGAGTTAAAGGCCAGCTACACACCATACACCCTGAAAACCTGTTCTGGGAAAATTGAGACTTCAGGTAGAAGAGCATCTAACTTCATGATCGAGTCTATGGATGGGAAGTTGCAGGTTCCCTTACCTACCTTAATTGAGTGTGACATGGTGCCTGATGACAGGACAGAAATTCCCACCGCAGAGATTGCACACCATCATCCACACCTGCAGCGAGTTGCTGACAAGATTCAACCTGTAGACCAAGACGCTCCTATCCTTCTGCTCTTAGGAAGAGACATCCTACGGGTGCACAAGGTACGTGAGCAGATCAACGGGCCACATAACGCACCTTACGCACAGAGGCTGGACCTAGGTTGGGTGATTGTGGGAGAAGTGTGTTTGGGAACAGCTCACAAGCCATCAGAGGTCAATATCTATAAAACAAACATATTACAAAATGGACGCACATCCTTTCTCAGACCATGTCTAAACAGTATACATGTGAAGGACAACTACAGTGTTGTGACACAGCATTGCATTCCAACCTCACCTACATGTGAAGAGAACACAAGTATCACAATGAGTCCAGAAAACATAGGGTGTTCAGTATTCGACAGGTGCAAAGATGATGACAAGCCAGCACTCTCTATAGAGGACAAGGCTTTCCTGGCAATCATGGATGCAGAGGTAACCCAGAATAAAGAAAACAGCTGGGTGGCACCTTTACCATTTCGCTTACCTAGACATCACCTTCCAAGCAATAGGGAGCAAGCTTTAAATCGTCTCCGCTCACTGCAGAGAATGCTGAAGAATAAGCCAAAAATGGAGGATGATTATGTCAACTTCATGCAGAATATGGTAAACAATGAGCAAGCAGAACCTGCCCCACCCTTAGACCAAGGTAAAGAACACTGGTACCTGCCATCATTCGGTGTTTATCACCCACAGAAGTCAGACCAAATACGTGTTGTCTTTGATGCAAGTGCTCAGTGCAACGGAACATCACTCAATGATGTGCTTATCAGTGGACCAGACTTAAACAACAAGCTGTTGGGAGTTCTGCTGCGATTCCGAAAAGAACCCATAGCCCTCACAGCAGATGTGCAGCAAATGTTTTATTGCTTCCTTGTCCGAGAAGATCACAGAGACTATCTGCGGTACCTTTGGTTTGATGAAAATGACATCAACAAGGACGTGGTTGAGTACAGGATGATGGTGCATGTATTTGGAAACAAACCTTCACCTGCAGTAGCCATCTACTGTATGAGACGAGCAGCTGAAAACGGTGCGCTTGAACATGGTTCTGATGCAAGACAATTTGTTGAGAGACAGTTTTACGTGGATGATGGTCTCACCTCAGTAGCCACACCAGGGGAGGCAATAGACCTTCTCACACGAACCAGGGAGATGTTGGCAGAATCCAACCTACGACTGCATAAAGTAGCATCCAATAGTAGTCAGGTGATGGAAGCATTCCCAGCAGAGGACCGTGCCAAAGATCTGAAGAATCCGGACCTTGGAGTGGATCCTCTCCCTCTTCAAAGGAGCCTAGGGCTCTCCTGGAACTTACGAACCGACAGTTTCACTTATCTGGTGTCATGTGAAGAAAAGCCATTCACACGAAGAGGTGTGCTGTCTACAGTCAACAGTTTGTATGACCCCTTGGGCTTCGTAGCTCCCATAACAATGCAAGGGAAAGCGTTGGTTCGAGAGCTGTCAGCTGAACAAAGTGAATGGGATGTTCCTCTCCTTCCACAAAAGCAAGCAGAGTGGAACCTGTGGAAGGATTCTTTAAAGGCCCTTGAAGACCTTCACATACAGAGGTGCTACATTCCAGTCTCACTGTCTTCAACACAGAGAAAAGAACTGTGTATCTTTTCAGATGCTTCCACAGTAGCTGTAGGAGCTGTAGCCTACTTGAGAGCTGCCGACACTGAGGGACAATACCATGTTGGGTTTGTCATGGGGAAGTCAAAATTAGCCCCTCGCCCTGCTCACACCATTCCACGTCTGGAGCTTTGTGCAGCGGTGCTGGCTGTAGAGCTATACGAGCTAATAAGAGAGGAGATTGACATTGTGGCGGATTCTGTACAGTTCTTCACAGACAGTAAGATCGTGCTTGGTTATATTCACAACTCCACCAGAAGATTTTCTGTTTATGTTGCCAACCGGGTAAATCGGATTAGGAGATCCACACACCCTCACCAGTGGAACTACGTCTCTACAGACTCAAATCCTGCAGACCACGCAACCAGGTCGGTACCAGCAACCCAGCTCCAACATACCAACTGGTTTTCAGGTCCAGCTTTCTTATATCATGACAAAGCAGCAGAAACATCTGAATTCCATCTCTTCACACTGGTTGACCCTGAAGCAGATGATGAGATCTGTCCTGAGGTCACAGCTCTGGCAACGAAGGCAGCTCCCAGCTCACAACGCTGGGAGCGCTGTTCGAGCTGGAGAAAACTCTACAGAGCTATAGCCAGGCTCATTCATGTCGCTGCATCCTTCAAGGGAAGGTCAGACAACGCAGAAAAGACAGGATGGAAATGTTTTAAGGAAACGCCCAACATAAGTGAGCTCTCACAAGCCAAAGCCGTGATCATTCGTTCCGTCCAGCACGATGCATTTGAGGAGGAATTGTATTGTATTGAACATAGACAGGCATGTCTCAAAAGAAGCAAACTCAGGAAGTTAAATCCAGTTGTAGATAAGGATGGTCTGTTTCGCATCGGAGGCCGTCTTTCTCTAGCTGATCTGTCAGAGGAAGAAAAGCACCCACTGATCATCCCACGCAACCATCATGTTGCCACGTTGTTAGTGAGACACTTCCATGAACAAGTAGCGCACCAAGGACGACATATTACGGAGGGAGCTATCCGAGCAGCTGGATACTGGATAATTGGGAGTAAGTGTCTGGTGTCTTATGTCATCCACAAGTGTGTTACTTGTCGCAAACTACGAGGGAAGTTGGAGGAGCAGAAGATGGCAGACCTGCCTGCTGACAGGCTCACTCCACAACCTCCATTCACCAGTGTTGGCCTTGATATTTTTGGACCGTGGCCTATCACAACACGGCGCAAAAGAGGAGGAAGTACGGACAGCAAACGCTGGGCTGTGCTTTTCACATGCATGTCAACCAGAGCAGTGCATATTGAGCTGATTGAAACCATGTCATCGGACAGCTTTATTAACGCTTTGAGAAGATTCTTCTCTATTCGTGGTCCAGCAAAACTTCTGCGGTCTGACAGAGGGACAAACATTGTAGGAGCTTGTAAGGAGTTGGATATAAACACAGACGATGCAGGAGTTAAGGACTATCTTCAGGAGAAAGGATGCTCATGGGTGTTTAATCCACCTCATGCCTCTCACATGGGTGGCTCCTGGGAGAGGCTCATTGGAGTTGCCAGGCGCATTTTGGATGCTTTGTTGCTGCGGAAAGGGCCTACTCGTCTCACACATGAGATCCTGAGCACCTTCATGGCAGAGGTGATGGCAACCATGAATGCAAGACCCCTTTGTGCCCGTATCCACTGACCCAGATGTGCCTGAAGTACTCACTCCGGCTATGCTCCTCACCCAGAAGGTGAGCGCTCTTTCAGCCCCCTCAGGAAATTGGGACACACCACAGTTGTTTAGGAAACAGTGGAAGCAAGTCCAGTGTCTGGCCGACACTTTTTGGAAAAGATGGAAAGGAGAGTATCTGTCAACTCTACAGAGCCGCCGGAAGTGGACACAAGACAAGAGGAACATTAAAGAAATGGCTGTCTTTCTTAATGAAAGACAGCCAGGCCCACCGGAATGAGTGGCCAATGGGACTGATTGTTAAAGTCTTGCCCAGCAGTGACCAGAGGGTCCGCAAGGTGGAGGTTCGGACTGTGAAGGATGGAACAGCCAAGGTTTTCCTGAGACCAGTTTCAGAGACTGTGATTCTTCTTTCAGAGACTGAGTGACTCTTAAGTATGTTGCTGCGACAGGACTTTGCCTTGTTGATTGTTGATTGTGTTTGTTGTGATATAATGTTATTATATCAAGCGGGGAGTGTGCTGCCTTTAATGGCAGTAGTTTGAATTAATAATTGTAAAGCAGTTAAATGTTCATAACAGTTGTATTGAGCCGTGGTGCACAACACTGCCACCTGCTGGTGAGCGGTAATTCAGCCGGCAGACCGGCAGATTGTACAGTGAAGCAGAAAGGCAGAGACGTGTATGATTCGTGTGGTGCTGAGTGTTTTCGACACGCTTATGCCTTGGAAGCCATTTGTCTGTAAGTACATTGTGTGTTACAGTGAGTAAGCCGATGTATGTTAATAAGGTCTAATTAGAGAATGGTATCCAAGTGTTTAACGTGCTCTGTTAGCTTGTTAGCTTACAGGTTTGTTGCAGCTAACTTTTCCTCGTGCTGATATGTGTTTGTGTATAACGTGTATTTATGTAATATGCTGATTTATGTTTCTGTCATGTTTCAGTTTTACAAATTTGTGAAGTTCACGAAGCAGTCTTGTTTGGTTTATTGGACTTCACGCTGTTATCTGGCTGTCAAGCCACGCCAAAGAGAACGCGTAGCGAGGGCAGTACAAGGAGTGTTAATTTTAAATATTCTTTGTGTTGTTTTATGACATATGAAAGTGTATTTCTATATATATATATATATATATATATATATATATATGTACAGGGTTCACAAAAAGTTAGGGATATTCGACTTTCAGGTGAAATTTATGGAAAATGTAAAAAGTTAATGCTACAGTGATATTATATCATGAAAGTAGGACATTTAAGTATCAGCATGCAATGGTAGTTTCTTCATCTTAAACAATTTATTGAAAGAAAATCTACCAACAGTAGAGGGTAAACAAGGGTAAACGTAAAATTGGGATGTGGCCAAAGGACGTCCACTCCTCTCCTTTCTGTGACTCTTCCAGTCTCTGCATCTCTGTTGCAACATGCTGATGACACTCTGTGACCCTCTAAGCTCAGTGGACACTTCTGTCTGAGGACCTGTTTGAAGCCTCCAGTTTTGAGGTGCTGCTGATCAATAGTTAGGTGTCGTCTTGGTCTCATGATGTCAGAATGTGAACAGCACGATGAGGAGGACTGTTAAAATACCAATTCTAACTGAACCAGGAAATGTATTGGTGGTGGTTCATCCTGAAATTTCACCTGAAAGCCGAATATCCCTAACTTTTTGTGAGTAGTGTAAGTGTTTCAGTGTGTTTAATAAAAGTATACATGTTTTCACCAAATCTGAAAATGCTTCTAGTCACCTGCAAGGCTACAGAAAAACAGTTATGAACACTATCATGCTGTAAATCTCTTTATCATCTGTGCTTACAGAAGCTTAAGTGTTAATCATTACAACAAATGTATCATTTAAATTTTTTTGAATTCACGACAAAACCATTGGGATTGGGCACAACTTAACTCTATGTGCACATTTACAAAGAAAATAATGGTACAATATAGAGGCTCTCATCTCCACCATAAGCACTTTGGAAGTCAAAAGGCTTATATATTTCTAGACTGTCTGCTTTGATAACATCTTTCTTATCACTTTCAAATACTTGGTAAGCATGAAAATGCTCACTGAAAAGTATCTTTTTTATTCTGCAAAACACAGGCATTTCATGTTCAATCTCACTGCAAATAATTAGTCCTGTCCTGTACTCTGTCCCACTGATAGTTACCCAGTTAGTCGAGCAGATGTCTTGCAGTACAGACTCAACATGCAGGGCTCGGGCAAAAACTGTGATCAATTCTTAGTTGAGTTATCAAGGACTGGCAGAGAACATGCACAGCTTGACAAATGAAACACTTAAACATTTTGTCAGTGTTTTAGTTGATGAGTTTTGCACGTAACTCACGAACTCTTGGAGACTCATCTGTTGTGGTAACATCAATGTTATAGATTGTTGTCTGCACAAAAGTATAGAACTGGACCAGGGACTCATCATAAGATAGGTTGAACACGTAGTGGGATTTAAATAGTTCATCAAAAGCACCCAACGAGCTGGCAGCTTGGCAGGGGATGAGCTGTTTGTCCACAACGATGTAGAAAGTGTCAGTCCTGTTCTGGGTTCAGCCAGTGGCAAGCATATGGCTGTTTACCCTCTCTTCCTCGCAGGTGTTCGTCAATGCTGCAGCATGACTAAAAACAGAAAAATTACAGTAATAACATGAACATCTTAAATTAGTTAGATTAGTCCTCTGTCTTTTTGCAAACATACATCTCTAGGGGAACCACATGCCTTTGCAAGTTGTTTCTAATTGAGATAATTAGAAAACTGGCTTGTTGGATTTGAACAGATGAGACGAACATACCTTGTGAAAGTGTACCATTTTGTCCACTGCATTACTGGAACTTATCTTGGCCCTCTTCCGTCCAGCTGTGGGTGGCAAGAGTTGGAGAAGGAGCAGCAGAGAAGGCATGTCACTGTCCTAGTCTATCAGGAGGAAAATGGGGCAAAACACATCATTAGTACCTACTTAGAAAGCACAAAGCAAATAGCACTAGCTGTTTGGAATATAAACCAAGCATGTCATGTAACTTACTCGTGTCATCGTTCTCTGTGAGTTTCTCAGAAGCTTTCAGAAGTCGGCACAGCTCAGTTGACTGAGTCAGGTGTTTGGCCTCTTTGATAACTGTAGGGATGCTTTTCTGTGGTTGCAGCAATGAAGAGAGGAGTCCAAGATTCATTCAAGAAGTTTATGTAGGTGTACGAGCTCGGAGTCCAACATCACAGGCGTAGATGAGACTAAGGAATACAGAGTAAAGCTACCACATATATAGGATTCTACAAGCTATATCTGGTTTCAGATACATGAGAGCATGTCCCAAGATGGACTTGATCTTTCCTTAGAACAACCAGTTGTCCAGACAAAGCGGAATCAGAAGAGTAGTATGCTGACTTGAGAGTAACATATATACCATGTATGACGCAAGTTCCTACAGAATCATGTTACATGAGAAAAACCTTCTAACAATTTCACCCTTTTTTTTTTTTTTATAACATTTTAACTTCATCATTTCTATTTGTATTTCAACAAATTTGAACACTCTTCACACTTTCAAAAGTAGATCTCTCTAACACTCCTCTGGTTCTTTCTACCCCTTCCTAAATGTAGCATGGCTATCCTTCATGCTGGGCTCCGGGGACGAGGGACCTATTGTTTTAAACCCGACCCCCCCGTTCACCCAGACTTCCCATGCTACATATGAGAGGGCGGAATCCTTCCCAGGCAAATTCTTCAGTACAATGATGCTGATTCTTCAATCGTTCATGTTATTAATATCTTTTGAATGATTGTAGTTTTTTCTTCTTCTCAATCCTCTCTGTCCATGTATCTCTCGGACTCGTCCTCAGATGATGAGTTTGAAGAAACGGAGGTGGAGTCAGATTCGTCTCTCTCCGCATGCGCATAGATGTTCACTGTCTTAACCGGGTTCTGTATCATAGTCATATTAGTGATAGAAGAGACAGATTTCAAAATTAGTGCTCGAATGATGGGTAGGCAACAACATATCACTATAGCAACAATGAGAACGATTCCCATGATGGGAACGCCTAGTCCTACTAACCATGCAATAATGGCATTCCCTCCAAAGAACTTGCTAATAGAATCCCATGCTTTGTTGTTTATATATCCTCCAGTGAGTCATGCTTCCCTGTTAATGTTAACAATCCCTTCTTGAATCCTTTCAAGATTCTTAATGGCAATGGTCAAATTACCAATTCCTTCTGACTCTGATGGAAGATATGTGCAACATCCTTCACCAACAATAGCACATACTCCTCCTTGAGGGGCTGTTAAAGCATCTAAAGCTACTCTATTATCACTAACAAACCTACGAATCGAATACGAAATTCATTACTGATAGCGTGAAATCCCATAAGTGTGGCGTTAGCTACCAATGCTAGATCATGGCGTGTAAGAGCTATAAGGTAATGGTTAGCATATTGTAGCTCTGTATTCCAAAATATTGATCTAAAAACTAATTGAGAATGGGTGTAAATTTGAAAGTTGTCTTCCAATTCAAAGTATCTAGTAGCCAAATCGGTGGGGTTCGAATTCTTGAGATGCATGTATCCAGTTACCTCTGTTAGATCTCTTTTAGAACGTGATGAATTCACGTGTGTGGGAAGATATTGAACAGGTTCAACAACATAGGTTATGTCGTGTAACATGCACAATCCACATCTACCTTGAAATAATGGAGGTAAACTGTTCCACACGTTAGTTTCACAACACCAATAAAAATTTGTAGTTGGTGGGGTGCCCATTTGTGCTAATTGGGCATAATCACTTTCTGAATCAATTATAAAACGGCACTGTTCTATTTTCAACCAACCCATGATTTGGCCTTGCCGTCTACTCTGACGTCCTTCTAGACATACGTCAAATATGTCCGAAGAGTTAAGCGATGCTGAAGATTTAATGGGCGTGATTGCTAAATCGGCAGGAATTCTTGAAATATATTTCTCATAAAAAGGTTGGACATTCCATCAGTGAGGGATAATTCTCAGTAGATTTAAACTTTTACATTTAGAACAGAAACATCATCCCCTTCTCCCTTACTAATGGTGATGTTAGAGTAAATGGCATATTGAATCACATTATAGAAAGAATTGTTAATCTTATGAACAAATTTAGTGGTTTGACCAAATTGCATTTTATTAAGTTTAATTATGGGCCTTGGAGCTGACCTGGATAATTCGTGAGTACCTGTTTTGGGGTGTTTCTGAATTACGTATTGATAGGCTAACGTGCACAAAGAAGGTAAACCTTTAAGACCTATAAGGGGTTTAGCCACTAGTACGAATAAATCCTGAGTTGATTGGGGTAGAAGAGAGCAAGCATAACATGATTTGTTTGTCATTCTTCTAACCCTTCTTTGAATTGACTGATACCATAAATTTGAGGCAAAAGGATGATCAGATTCTGCATGTATTTCCACATCTTTATACTGTAGGTTTTCACTGTTTTCTTGAATGATCCACAGTGTATTAGAATCATCTGGTATTGGGGACGGCCACTCAAATGTTTTCAGATCTTTACCTGTTGTTTTAACTGCTGTATCAGCGTCTCGAACTTTTGTATCGAGTCCTCGTTCTGACCTTGAACTAAAATTGGCTGTTTTTGGAATCCAATATGGTGCACAAGACCCTTGCCAATTAGATGGGATAAAGGTGTACAAGTTTGTACACACAGCCAAATTAGACAATGAAATGCTGGAAACGGGTAATGAGCAAAAACAAATAAATTGTGGCTACATCCCTGGGTAAATCCCATGTTATATCGTATAATGCTGGTTATTGCATTCACACATACTTGAGGAACTGGGTACTGGATTGCCTGAAGAACTATAGGTTGAAAATCTGCAGACGCTTCAGAATCCAAATGTACATAGAGATTAGGTGTTAAATGTTTCCATAGGTTATTACAAAATTCTACCGTACGTCTTTTGGTCACTGAATTTAATACAATAATTCTAGTACTAATGTGTTCGTTGATTGTGGACTGATAATCAACACGAACATCTACTTCCTGAGCTTCTATTGTCACAAAGATGACTTTGTTAATGTAATAAGATGCAGTTGCATTAGGAGTTAATGGGTAATACAAACATTGCATTTCAGATTCTGTCACTGGGACGTGTTCCAACATGTCTACATCTAAGTGGGATCTAGGTTTCAGATTTGTGGATTTGTCTGTTCTCTTCATGCGTGCAAGCATTCTTAAAGCTTCATGCTCCTGTCGTCTTCCTACTACATTTTCTTCATGTTTTATGTTGTTTTTTTCATTTTTGTATTTCTCGAATTTAATAAATTCACAAAAAACAAGCATGCAGCATGCAATAATAATAAATGGAATCGCCAAGCCAATAAAATGATGTGTCTGCAACATTTTAAATTTAGTAGTTTTCTCATGCTGTCTCTTAACGTCACATCTCCATTGGGTGGCCCTGATTTCGTTGCTGACGACTTCTATGCCGTCGATGGTGTCACAGATATCATTGGTGCTGGTGCTAGAGGTGCAGTCTTGAGTCTGGTTGTGTGAATCCATTGAGGTTGACCATTGACTTTGACTGCGGTGCGTGTTACCAGAAGCACTTGCGTTGGAGGCCCGTAGTGTGGCTCACCTCCTGTCGGCTTCAAACTGCATACCAAAACATAGTCACCTGGTTGAAAAGTGTGCATAGGCTTGTCAGCTGGAAAGGGGAGAGAATCTATCACCTGCTGGGAATACTTAGAGACAAAAGAAAACAAGTTTTTAACATAAATGTGTTGCATTTCTTGCAAATGTGTTAAATCCAACATTGAATTTTCATTTACTTGAACACATAAAGGAAAAGGACGTGCCATTAGTACCTCATGAGGTGATAAACCAGTGGTCTTATTAGGCATTGCTCTTATCGAAAGAAGCGTTAAGGGCAATGCTTCTACCCAATTCATCTGTCGTGATTGATGAATTTTAATTAATTTCTCTTTGATTGTTCTTTCTACTTGTCCTGAACTTTGTGGATGATAGGGAATATGAAAAGTCCATTTAATTCCCAAAGTTTGTGCCAATTGTTTAGTTACTCGTGACGTAAACGGTGTTCCATTATCGGAATCTATACTCAACAGTATTCCGAATCTGGGAATTACATGTTCCATTAAGCATTTTACCACAGTTTGTGCATTTTCCTTCCTTGTGGGGAACGCTTCCGGCCATTCTGAAAACCTGTCCACAATTACCAAGAGGTATGAATAACCCTTGCATTTTGGCATATGTGTGAAATCAATTTGCAATGACTGGAATGGACCTTCTGGTCTTGGCAAATAATCATGTTTTGGTGGATTTACATGTGGATTACATTGCGCACAAATCAGACAACGTTGAATGAATTGTCTTACCTGCTTTTCTAATCCTATTGTGAAAAACAGTTTAGAGTTACTGCTTTGTAATTCACATGAGTTACGCCATGCACGTAAGTAATAAGAGAATCATATGCTAATCTTGGTAACACTACACGTTGATCGCTGGATTTCCATAGCTTGTCACCATCTTTGTAGCATTTTTTCTATTCCCATAATCTTATTTCTGCGTCATCAGCTTGAGATTGGAAAGTAATTAGATCTTCAACTGTAAAAGGTGGGTCAGGGAGTTGTGCTAAGATTAAGGTAGTGGGCATCCAAAGTGGAAAGGGTGCATTAATTGCTGCATCCTTAGTGTGTTTGTCAGCTAAATTGTTTCCTTTAGCCACATCTGAGTTTAGCTTTGAATGTCCCACACATTTTACTATAGCAATTTGTGCTGGCAGCATCATAGCTGTTAAATTCTTGACTAAGTCAGAATGTTGAATTGGTTTTCCAGCATTTGTTATAAATCCTCTGTTTTCCCAAATCTTACTGAAATCATGTGCCACTGAAAAAGCGTATTTAGAGTCTGTATAAATAGTTACAGCTTTGTTTTCCGCCAGTATGCATGGTCTTGTTAATGCTATCAATTCTGCTGCTTGAGCTGAGGATACTGGTAACTTATGTGCTTCTATACACTGACCTTTGTCGTTAACAATTGCGTATCCTGACAATATAGTATTTATCATCTGGTTTCATGGATGATCCATCACAATACAAAATGAAACCATTACTTTCTAACGGCGTTTGTTGTAGATCTGCTCTGATGCTTGACGTGGCATTAATCAGTTCCATACAGTCATGAGGTATATCTTCATCTTCTACCTCATTGCCATGTAGCAATACTTTTAAATGTAGAGCTGGATTTATGTGAGCTGTTGTTGAAATTGTAAGATTTTAAAATGTGTTCGTAATTGCTAAGTCGCTGACTGGTCATGTGTTGTGCGGTTATATTGAGTAGTATGATGTTAACGGCATGTGTTGTATGTAACATTAAAGGATGAGCTAAAACTATAGTTTGTGCCTTTTCCACCATAATGGCAGCAGCGGCGACAGCTCATGGGACCATTCCTTGAATAATTAATGGAAGGGTTTTGGAGTAATATGCAACTGGTCTTAACCTGTCACCATGCGTTTGGGATAACACAGCGGAGGCGACGAAGCCATTTTCTGCAACATAAAGATGGAATTGCAGCTTGTAATCAGGCAGGCCCAGGGCTGGGGCTGTACAGAGGAGGTATTTGATGTGTATTCCTCTTCAGTCCATTGAACTTTTCCAGGAGCACTCTTGAGCGTGGCTTTTCGCAACACTGAGTCATATGTTGCATAGTCCACAAGCCAGGATCAACAATAGTTGACTAACCCCAAAAATGATAACAGTTCAGTCTTTTTTTGGGGTCTTTTAATGTCTTTGATGGCTTTTACTCGTTCTGGAGATAAGTATCGGCATCCATCTCTCAATACATATCCCAAGTAGTTGACTGACTGCTTGCTGGCAAAACTGCAGTTTGGCTAGTGAAGCTCTGTGTCCGCCTCTAGCAAAGTGGGTCAAAAGGGCGAGGGAGTCTTGGAGACAGTCACATTCCGTAGGAGATGCCACCAAGAGGTCATCCACATACTGTAATAGCATAGACGGTCCGGTTAAGGTCAATAAAGACAGGTGCATATCAACTGCTGCGGAATAAACTGCTGCAGAATCAACAAAACCCATTGGAAGTCGGCACCACACGTATTGGTCATTTTTATACGTGAATGCAAATAAGTCTTGCGTATTTTCATGTACTGGAATGGAAAAGTATGCTGAACTCAAATCAACTACTGTATAATACTTAGTCTGCCGGCAATGCTGCTAGGATGGAGTTTGTATCTGGAACAACTGGAGCAATGGGATAAACTCCAAATCCTTCTCAAATCTTGTGTGAATCGATATTTATTTGTCCCATGCTTTAATATTGGGTTTATGGATGTGTTGTTTTGTGATCTTCTCTTAATGATTACTCCTTGTTGCAGTAAGCTTTCAATAACAGGTCGAATTCCTTCCTCTTTTTCTTTCAACAGAGGATATTGTTTTACATATACTGGGTATTTATAAGGATTAATTTTAGCTTGGTAGGGCGGCACTTTCAATAATCCTACATGGTTAGCATGGAGTGCCCATTGTTCTGAGGGTACTGATGCTAGTATTGAAGGTGGTTTTAATACAATTCCCTTTTCTCTTTCCAAGATTTGTGGCTTAATATCATTTTGTAATATTTTTACAAAAAAATGTGGAGTCATGTTCATAGGACCAGGCAATATAGCCTTTGTTTTGATCTTTATTATCTGGTACTTTAAGGTAAGTGTTACATAATTTCAGTAAGGGTTCAACATCTGTGAAATCTCTTCGCACAGCACATACAAAGAATTGAATTTTATCCATTACATCTTTCCACAACATTACAAGTCCATATGAACATATATAGAAACGTTGTGGAACTTCTTGCATTTTCACATTGTTAATTTGTACATTCGAGAACGGAGGATCAACTGGCTTCAGGTTTAGAATTTTGGCGGCTACTGCTGATTGACATGATGCTAGTTTCTTTATTTCATCCATGGTAAACATCCTACAAATGAAATCTTCATTTGTTAGGGTAGTTATAGCTTTGTAAGTCATACCTTGTAAGAAAAGAGCTGATATATTTTATTTAAAGGAATATGGATTTCAAGACCATCAGATGAACATGAAATAACAGCATTAAGTTTGCTCAATATGTCTCTTCCTAATAGAGACATGGGTGCTGTAGTACTTACTACAAATGAATGTTGCAACTTAATGTCTACTAAGTCAACTTGTAACGGGATAGACAATGATTCTGTTTGTGGGACACCACTAATACCGACAGACTGGACGGTTTGTCTACTTAAAGGACATTTCAAATCTTTTTGTCTAATGCATGAGATTGTGGCTCCTGTGTCAACTAAAAATGGGATTCTTTTTCCTAAAACAGATAAACTTAATTGAGGTATCTCAGATGGTTTATTAGAGATTTGAAATTGAGAAGCGTTTATTATTATTTTGAAATGTCGATCTTCGTCCGTGTCCCACTGTCGGTTTTCCTATGGCTTCCATAATGCATTGAATGGTCTGTGTTCAGGGGCTGTGTCAGGTTGCTGATCATTTCCCTGTCTCTGCTGCTGTGTGTAAGGAGCCCTGTTCTGCGAAGGGAATGGGCTGTAAACATGTGCTGGATTTATGTTTTGGTATACTTCCTGCCTCCTCTTCGGGCAGTCTCTTATCCAATGTCCAGCTTGTTGGCAATAATGACAAACATCAGTGACCCCTCTAAATCCATAACCTCTTCTCCCGGGGTTAAAGCCTCTTCCTCTTTGAGGTGGAAGTGGAGAATTACATCCCATTCTATACCGAGGAAGTCCATTTTGTCTTAGGTCCCTGTATTCTCTAGTTATACCTCTGCCTCTACCTGGTGTGTTTTGGTAAACCATAACCTGCTCAGGAATTTCAGGAGTCATTTGTAATGCTTGCAGTTTATTTTTAGGCATTTCAAATAGTCCAATAGCATCTAATTCCCTTATTTTCTTTAACAGCTCATTTGGTTTTAGTGAGTAAATGCCTGGTGTAGATATTTTGAAAGTATAAGCTGCATTTGGATCCAGGCCATTTAAAAATTATTTATACATAGTTACTAGAGGCATTGCAATGTTTAATTGTTGTTCACCTGAGGAGGTCTGCTCTACTTGTTGTTCATTTGAGGAGCTCTGCCCTTGTTCCTCTTCTTCCTCTACTATCATCAAATATTCAATCATGTCCTGAATACTTTTTGTCTATCTCTGATATGCTAGATATAATAGCTTTGATAATTTTAGTATCAATTTGATTGAAGTCCACTTTTGTTTGCTTTAGTTTCATAACTTCGTAACACTGATCTAAAGCTTTCAATCATACTTCTAGACGTGTTGTTTATTTCTACATCTATTCCTTTCTTTATTATAGCAAAAATCTTTTTGAATTCACATGCCATACTCTGACATATTTAGTTGGTTCAGCTCTGACTTTTTCCAAGTCGAATTTATATTTCCTGTTTTTAGTCTCAAAAACTTTTTTGCAATTTTGTATCCACTCGCTAACACATCGTTTCCTCCAATCTTGAATTGGTTTTGGTATGTTACTAACACTGTGTTTGTCGTCAGTTTGAACTGGTTCTATTTTGAGGCATGTTCATAATCAATTTAGTCTTTTTCTTCTCTTCTTTCTTTATATTTGCTGGCCACTGCTTACTCATTAGTTCCCAAGATTTGAATACATCAATCATGTACTGCTTGTCCCAGTTTGGATTGGGAACTGCAGTGTTGTCTATTTTATAAATGCACGAATTAGGTCTAATTTGTTTCTATCAAAGCTTCCTTCTGTAGGATAACGGTTATCGGTCCATTCAGAGATATCCGTTAAAAATGGTTCAACATAATAAAATCCGAGTTTTAATTGTATCCATTCTCTAGGTGACATTTGGCTGATTGTTGTCTTTGTAACTTCCTTTAAGTGGGGGTTTGTTTTTAACAACTTTTTCATAGCTTTCCTCTCCTTTCTAGGTAAATCATCGTATTTCCTCTAGACACTTTACTGTTTTGTGACCCCATGATTAATATTACATACAGTTAGTAAAAACAAAACATACATAAGACTTGAATGAAGCTCTTTGTATTCTCTCAATTGATTATATTATTTTGTCAGCTAAATTTAGGGTAGGCTGTTATGTCTCAATGCTGCTCGATCAATATATGACAATGATATATATATAAATAAATAATAGCAACAAGAACAACAACACTTGCACATCAAGAAATCGGGTTCGTCGGTGCGAGCAGGCCGTCAAGATAGCAGTGTGTACACAACTACAACATATATAAGCCGTCCAGCGAAGTGACCTGCGCAACCTGACGCTTTTACTTTGAGCAGTGCAGCGACACTCCCTGCGTGTCCTCACTCTTATTAAACCGTGCAGCGTCATCTCAATGACTTCATGCTTTTATTATGAGCCCTGTGACCTAACGCTCTTTATAAGCCGTCCAGCGACACTCTACAAGTGACCTGACGCTTTTCTTTACAAGCCGCCCAGCGTCACTTTATAAGTGACCTGACGCTTTTCCCTGGACTGCGCAGTCAGTGCATGTCCCGTAGACACCACTTTAAATGGAGGAGCTCCCCTCTTTATCCTATTTATTGCCTTTCCTTTTTTTAAAAAAAAAAAACACAAAAAACTATAAGTAGGCCTACAGATAGTCGATCAGCATTGACACTCTGCAGCCAAAAGGATTTAGTTGTAAAGAAATTTTATGTCTATTATGACAATCCAATCAATACTGCCAATTACAATTTGTCTCATAAAAATAAACCACAATGCATCATCAAGGTTCTTTACAGTACGTCTGTCAGGTAAGCAGAGAGTCATCATAAGTATAACGAATGATAAAATCTGCTTACCTTTAAAGCCGCACCGTCAGGTTCGTGACGCCAAATTGTAGGGATGCTTTTCTGTGGTTGCAGCAATGAAGAGAGGAGTCCAAGATTCATTCAAGAAGTTTATGTAGGTGTACGAGCTCGGAGTCCAACATCACAGGCATAGATAAGACTAAGGAATACAGAGTAAGGCTACCACATATATAGGATTCTACAAGCTATATCTGGTTCCGGATACATGAGAGCATGTCCCAAGATGGACTTGATCTTTCCTTAGAACAACCAGTTGTCCAGACAAAGCGGAGTCGGAAGAGTAGTATGCTGACTTGAGAGTAACATATATACCATGTATGACACAAGTTCCTACAGAATCATGTTACATGAGAAAAAAGTTCTAACAATAACTTTGGGCTTGAATGCTGTGTCCCACTTCTCAAGCATCTTGGAGGTTGTTTCAGCTCCAAACAGCAGCAGGAAGTCTTGATTCAGCTGTTGATCATACACGCATGCAAATACATCAAGCCAATGGTCAGTGTATTGTTCATTGCTTACATCCAATCAAACAAAACAATGGAGTTAAAAAAAAGAAATGTACAACTCACCAGTCCTTTGACATCTAAAAATCGTGGGAATGTTTTAAAGACATCTGTGGTTCTCTGCGGATCATGCACTAGGTCCTGGCGATGTTGCAAGGTCATCTTCATCTTCTGAAACACACTTGCATCATCAGGAGAATGAACAAGAAATGAAATAGCTTCCGTGCAGGCATCTCCATCAAGCTGCTCAGGCAATGTGGCTGTTAATCGCCGGCGCTTTAGCCACTTTTGCTGCCTTGGCTGGCCGTTTTTCTGTATTCCTGGACATGGTCTTGAGGCGTCATGCTAAATATCCAGTGCCTTTTTCCCCATCATAGAAATGCTCCTGTTATGAGTTATTTAAAAAATCATTACAAAGGTCTATCACCCATTGATCTTACAGAAAGTGCAGTTACTGCACTGTGAAAATAAAGGACAGTTACTTAAGTTATAGGTTTGCCGTTCTGTAATTCATGTGTAATATCCTATTAACCCAATTCATTCTGATTGCCACTAGAAACATTTTCATTGATGTGATTGTATTTTGCATCTCCATGGCCAAGGTGAACTTTGTAGCATACTCCACAGTTTCAATTATTTAGTGGTACTAAGGTGTGGCATTTTAGGTCATATTTCACCACTGTTTAAGTATATAACTATAGTGCATCAATCATGTTAACTAAAATCCCAAAGCTCTAGTCTGTAAAACTGGTGTTTTCAGGAAGTAACCCTTTTTTAAAACTTACATAGCCCTTTGGCGAAAAAGGGTCCTTCAGCGAAGGAAAGAGTGCAATAATTCCCAGGGCATACTTCTCCTTGTGCTCACGGGAAGGCATCCTCCTTTAGAGCAAAGACAATAATTAATTTCAAGTCAGTTTTATCTATAGAGCACCAAAACCCAACAGAAGTTATCGTATAATACTTCTCATATAGAACAGGTCAAGATCATACTCTTAAAATACAAAAACAGACAATTCAAGTGCCCCACTAATGACTGTAGGGTCCCAGCTATGTTAATTCAATGCCATGCATTTTGAAAATTCTTTACATTCTTTCTTAATATAAAGCCTTTCAGTCTGAATGGTTTAAAATGAACAATTTATATAAGAAATGCTTACCCATGATTCTCAGTCATATGGCTAGCCAATATGTTGACAAGCCGTCTCCGGGTGCGGGGGTTCAGCGAATTTTGTGACTTGTACTCTTCAATGACATCGTCACCTCCAGGTTTCCTGAGCAAGGCATTTTTTACCATCTACTCACATAAGACAAAAAAAGTTCTCCGTTTACAATTCAGTCTTCCAGGAGAAAATCATCTGAACAATATACCATGAATTATCTCTTTAGAGTAAGGGTAAAAGTTATTCAATGCATCAAAGGAAAGTCACAAAAAACACAGCAGTGCTGCAAAACAAAAGACATCGGGTAAAGCAGCAAGTGCATAACATTTCTTTGACAACTGGTCAGGTTAAAAGACAAAACAATATAGTCTGGATTCAACTAGGACTGAACAATTTTAAAAAATTTATCAAATTGTGATTGTTTTGACTGATGTTGCAATTGCCATATGATTTGTCTTTTTTTTTTTTTTTTTAACATCATTCATGTTTGCTTTTTTAATTAAAAAGCAAACATGATTATAATTTTTGTGGGGATCTGCACCAAATAATGTTTTCTTGAGTCTGTAGAATATGATGTGTAGGCCAAAACCCGTCTGCGGTGTAACCATATTCAATTTAAAATTTTATTTTGACACACATTTCTCCGTTAACAAATATTGCTATCCTACTATTTGACAATTGGAGTAGGCCACACAGCAATTTCGATTAGTTGTTCAGCTCTAGTTTCAACTACTACCCATCAACCAACTACACTATTAACCTCGCAGAAAAGAAACGAGTATTTAATGTATGTGAATAACATACATACATATATATGGAAAGAAAAGTTACACAATATAGAGCTATGCAACATCCAAACCCTGGGTTCAATTTAACATCCTCACTTAATGAAGTTTCCTCAACTTTTGCAATCTAACGTTTATGATTCTAAATATCCGATATATATATATATATATATATATATGTATATATATCTCGATATACACATTTTCTCTAAAATAACAAACTGTATATCCCCAAATACTGCATTAATTAACACAATATATATCAATATATCACCTAGCCCTAGTAACAAGCATGGGAAAATCACAACCAAACCCACATTTTCAAAATGTTTTTGCAATTCGATGCCTGTCTTTTGCTTAAATGTTATTTTTGTTAATCTACTTTGTGACAGTAGTCAGACAGTCAGGGACATGAAGGGGTCTCACCTTGACGATAGTTGTGAAGCAGAAAAAACCTAGCATTGATTACAGTAGATTTTATAATGAAACATACCTTGCTCTGAAATGCTGTCAGGACTGACCTCATCATCTATCAGTTCAAGAAACACATCTTCCACCACTGTCAGGGTTGGGTAGTAACAGATTACAAGTAATCAGGCTTATATAATAAGATTACAAAAAATAGGTAACTACACACTTTTTCAAATCTAATCTGGCCTGATTAATTAGATTATAGTTACACTGTAAAGGATTGCTGGATTACATGTTTGATTAAGACTTTAAAAAATGGCAATTGTAAAATATGAAAAAATACAGTATACTTTTATGCCAGCATGCTTTTGTAAGCATCATTTGATTTGACCAATTCTAAATGCTGAATATATGCTATTATATATCAAAGTAAGTTACTCCTCTCATGTTCCATTAATGGTGACTTACATTTATGAATAATGGAGTTTTATTCCTTTTTATTTGCACTGAAAATGTTTTGAGATGTTTAAAGAAAAAAAAGGGGGGGTGGTGTTGAGGTAACTCAACATTTTGTGGCAGCATGATTTTTTTTACATTTTAAATGTTTGATTTTGAAGTAATCCAAAAGCTTTCAAATTAGATTACTTTTTTGTAATCCAATGGATAGTATTATTAATCATGAAAATAGCCATGTCATTTTTATTGAGTAACTGACAACTTGTCTAAGTAATATGACCCAACCCTGTCCATTGGCGTATCAGTTTCAAGAGATTTATATTATGAAACCTACCTCCATGTGAAATGCTGTCACGTACTATCAGGCATAAATCCGGATTGGCCTCTATCAGTTCAAGAAAGATGTCTTCATCCACTTCTGTGTCGGCTTCGTCAAAAACGTCAAGTTCAGTGGCATCAGAAAGCCCAAACTTGTTTTTGATTACAGGAAGATAAGTATGAAAACAGATAAAGATACATAAAGCATGTCTCTCTTGAGCCCGAAAGGAACAAATTCAGTGACAAAGTTGGCTACTGGAGCTAGGTTATAATGGTGATATTGCTTTGTAATTCACATTTTTTTTTTTATGAGATAATTTCTTTCTTTTCATTTATTGCATTTCATTTGACTCTGGAATGGTAATAGAAATGGCAGCATAATAATATTAATTATATATTTTCGGTGCCTCCCCTCCCTGTATTTTGAGTGTCAAAATAGACCAAAAAACCCTGCAGCAAGAGCCATGCTCTCTGCTGGCAAAAGGTCAAGTGACACAAGTAAAATAATTATTATAATATTGTTATCATTATTACCATTAAACATCATGACATTACTAACGTCCCAGTAAACTATGCACAAAACAGAAAAAAAATTGAAATCTTTGTGCTTCCTTGTTGTGAAGGTAGTTACATATTTTGTTAAGATGCATACTCACCTTCATTGATGAAATCCAAAAAGGTGAAACCTGAGTGTAATCTGATGTACTTTCTGGTACTCTGGTATTTCACCTTCAGCAACATGACATTTTGAAACTGCACCTTATAGAAAAGAAATCTAGCTGTTTAGCTTTCACAGGTACAAGAAGTTAAGTCAGGGGTGTCCAATCCTGGTTCTAGAGAGCCACAACCCAGCATGTTTAAGATGTTTCCCCTCTTCCAACACACCTGATCCGAATGATCAGGATCGTTATCAGGCTTCTGCAGAGCTTGATGATGAGCTAATCATTTGAATCAGGTGGAAGAGGGAAACATCTAAAACATGCAGGATTGTGGCCCTCGAGGACCAGGATTGGGCACCCCAGAGTTAAGTGAATTTGAAGTCAAGCCAAATGGTAAAAAAAAAATGTAAAGATGACCTCCAAACAAAGCTATTATCATATTAATTCTGAAAAAAGTACAATTTCCCCAATGACTTGCACTATGGAAAGACAGTTTTGAAAATCTTTGTGCTCAATATAACATTTAGCTTCAAACCTACTCAACCATCCCCGCCTAGAAGCCTACCAGAGGCTATATGTATTAAGCACGGGGCTCAGAGAATGGGTGGACCCAAATGCACGAAGCGAGACAGGTTCTATCAGATGTCAAACTCTTTAATACAAACAATACTTACATGGACAAGATACTTACTAAATACATGGCATGGCAATCTATGGCTTGGTTTACAAAAAACACAAGTGACCTATGATGCTCGGACAGGACAAGACAGTCTGGCACAAGACAAAGGGAGACGTAGACTATATGTACACACAAGGTGATGGGGAACAGGTGGAGACAATCAGGGCGGGGCAGACAATCACCAAGGCGGGAAAACACACAAGGGCAGGAAGACCTGAAATGAGAGGAGAGTTAAGTTTTCAAAATAAAACAGGAAGCAAGAGACGAGAGAAAACACGAGTGAACAAAACCAACTTAACAGACACAACGAGACATGACAATATGCAGAGTTTAGTGGCCTGCTGATGACAGCTGACTCTTAACCACAGCATTTCTAATGTCACAGCGTTTGCAGCTAATGCTGGTCTACAAATATCTGTGGTGGGCTCCAGACTTTAATCCACTGAGCCACCGCTTCACAATGACAGGAGTGCAGGTATAACCGACACCAGTTTACCGTCACACGCACGCACACACTATTCTAAATATTCGTTTATCCATTTTCTTTTTAATTTGTGCAACCCCATAACCATCCAACTGCTAACTAACCCTTAACCAACACTGTATTTGACAACGACAACGACGCCACCCCTCCCCCACCACAGCCAGTGCTGTCATTTTACGGGAAAAACTTGCCACCATTTGCCCAAAGAAACGTTATTTAACCCACCATTGGGCATCTAAGTTACATTGAAACACACTATACTTACTTTAGCTGTTCATTTGATATTCTACCAGAGAAAATGTGCCTATTAAATGACTATAGTTTACTGCTTGTTGGCTAGCAGTAGCATGTCAGCTAGCAGTAGCATGTTAGGCACGTCAACATTTGCTAGTATCAACCTGCTTCAATGACACATATCACCCAACTAGACGTTAACATATGATTTTATATGAGGATTAACAGCATGTCCAAGTAAATGTATTTGTTTCTTATCTTTTTCAAATGTATGTAGAAACCAGGGTCTTCTCCTCTCTAACGGCAGTGAGCGAAATGCGCGATTTGAAATCGGCATGGCTTATTAACTCCGCCAGGTGTGTGTTTAACTAAGCCAGAGGTTTTTGCATTCAACTCGCGTAATTAGCACCGCCCCCAGAGCGATTTCATCACTGCAAGTGTTAAAACAACACCCAAATCAACACCCATTAACTGAAAATAATTTTCACTGGAAAATTAACACTGTAGTGTGAACTAGTACACTAAGGAGGTTATTGTGATGGTAAACTAGTGTGAACTAGTACACTAAGGAGGTTATTGTGATGTATCTACAAGGTTAGAGTTTGTGGGATATTTAGGGCAGATTCTAACCTCCACAGGGATATTTTTCTTGCTTAACTATCACTCTATTCTGCACACTTACAACGTCCCCACAACACACCTTCAGTCAGTGTCTGAGTCTGACAGAACTTAGCTGCATAGGAAGAAATATTTTAATATATCTGAAGTTTTTGCTATGAGGTCTGCTGTATGTTGTCATGTGTCTCATCTTGGAGATTCTGTCAGTGCATTTGCATGTTATGCACTATTGCCATTAAAATGCCCATTTGTTTCTTATGTTTCGTATTCTAAAATACTGTCATTATAAAATGTGTCTTTACAGACGACCAGCATTTCAACTGATACCACGGTGGTGGACGACTCCCAGCCTTCCACCCTGTCAAACACCCAGATTGATGATGCTGCTGGTCCAAGCAGCACCACCCAGCAGGTACACTGATGTTCATCACTTCAGATTTAACTCTGCAGTCTCTCTTTGTCATGTGTTGGTATTTTTGTGTTGTTTTTAAGAGCTAAAAGCATGATGGAAGGTTATTGTGATGGTAAACTAGTGTGAACTAGTACACTAAGGAGGTTATTGTGATGGTAAACTAGTGTGAACTAGTACACTAAGGAGGTTATTGTGATGTATCTATAAGGTTAGAGTTTGTGGGATATTTAGGGCAGATTCTAACCTCCACAGGGATTTTTTTCTCGCTTAACTATCACTCTATTCTGCACACTTACAATGTCCCCACAACACACCTTCAGTCAGTGTCTGAGTAGACTGTGTTTGAGAAATTGGACCAACTGGTCCCCACAAAGAGTTGTAACACTGTGTGTGAAATGTCCCCACAAAGCCTGATTTCTCAAAGCCTGGTGTCTCTGAGTAGACTGAGTTTTTTTTTTTAAGGTATGTGAACAAAGCCAGGGGCTGGCTAGGCAGAAAGAAATATTTTATTATACCTGAAGTTTTTTTTGTTTGATGTCACTACAGCTATATTTACTTAACTGCAAATCTTGTAATGATGTAAAATTTGTTTGTATGTTGCCCTTTACCGAGGATGTCCAAAAAATGCATGCATATCTGAGTCAAGTGCAAGATGAGTGGTACAGTTCACTCCATGTCCTTCTACAAAAGCCTGGATGGAGCTGGCAAAGGTGTGTCTGAGCCAGATCATTCTTTTTAACCGTCGCAGGGAAGGAGAGGTGGCCAGCATGCCTTTATCTGCATTTTTATTAAGAGACTCTTCTGATCCGCATGAAGATGTGGACTGGGCCCTCTCTGAAGTGGAAAGAAAACTCTGCAGACACTTCTCAAGGATTGTGATCAGGGGAAAACGTGGTCGCCCTGTTCCAATTGTTCTGACTCCAAAAATGCTGTGTGCATTAGAACTCCTCGTTAAGCAGAGAGAGGCTTGTGGGGTTCTAAAAGACAATGTTTATATGTTTGCAAGACCAGAACCTATGACACATTTCCGTGGTTCAGACTGCATCCGTGGCTTTGCAAAGGTGTGTGGTGCAAAGTGTCCCCAGTCACTGACATCTACCAGCATGCTGCAACCCTGTCAACAGTGCTGAACATGACGGACACAGAGATGAACCAGTTGGCCAACTTTCTTGGACACGACATAAAAATCCATCATGAGTTCTATCGCCTACAGGAGACCCTGCAACTTGCCAAAATCAGCAAAGTCCTAATGACACTTGAGCAGGGAAGATTAGCTGAGTTTCATGGCAAGAACTTGGATGAGATTGGGATAGATCCAGATGGTGTGTTTTATTTTATTGTTTCTTTTCTGTGTTTATCATCTATTCCTTTTTGTTTGATCACATTGGTAAGCTGTACTTCTTATAACTTCCCCAGAAAAAGTTTTGGACAATGATGAGGAAGATGGGACCACACAGGAAGCAAACTGTTCATCTACCATTGATGGTATGTATATTGTCATTCATTTAAAGTTCTAGTTGTAGTAGTTCTAAAGTACTACAATTTGCCTCATTGTAATAAACTTTCTTGCTTTGTCCCAATCCATGAAAGGGTTTCAGCACTCTTTGGTTAGTTAGGTAGTTAACTAATATCTGTGCTTTCACTAGCAAGAACCACACCACAACAATATGTATTTTTAAGGTTTCATGGAATTTTAGAGGTAATAGATATTAGTAATAGATCAATGGACGTAAAAGGGATGGGATAAAGGTGGAAGGAGATTGTAGCCTGTAGGCTGGTCTGGGAGGATGTAGTGAAGGTTGGGCAGAGTGAGACTCAATGTGGGGGGTTCCATCTCAGGTGTGTTTGAGCTGATTCGGCCCCCCAACGGTATCTAGAATGAGACGTAGAAGAGCTTTCAAGTCCTGATTGAGACTTGAAAGCACAATGATGTAAATAAAAAGATTAAAAAATCAAATGTAGTTCATGGTGTAAATCAAACATACTGTAACTCTGTCTTTCTCTAAAAGCGGATCCCGTTCTTGTCAAGTTAAAGACTTTTAACTCTGGTCTGCTCAGGGAAAGTAAATCTCATGAGTTGGTTAGTACTTGTTTTTTTTATGATGGCACTTTTTTTGTACACTGATTATCATCATAATCTACATCAGGAGTCAATAGAAGATAAAATGAACAAAAAAAATGTAATTCATTATTTCAGTAATATGTAGTTCAAATATACTTGCAATGATGAACACAATTTTACACTTAACACACATATTTTAATGCACTTTTATGCACTAATTATAATTAAACCATTAGTGCAACAAATGACACCAACTGAAAATGTTGAAATTTGATTATTTTCTATAGAACCCTCAGCAGAGGAGACACTTCCACCCACTGAGAGCAATGAAGTGTCACCACCACCACGAAAGAGACGCAAGACACCATCAGATAATAAGATACCTTCAGGAGTCAGTGATATGAGCCCTTCCTCTAAAGGTGAACTGAAATGAACGCATTTTGTATGTCAGTAATGATTATGTCTATTCCTTTTTGGAGATGCGTTGTCGATTAGAAATGGCCAAATGTTTTACTAGCAGGTTTTCTGCTCGCTCACTCTGCTCAGCTTACACTGGAAAAAATGCCCCTCCAAAAACAAGAAAAAAAAAATTATTTCAAGATACTTTTACCTTGAAATAAGTGAAAAAATCTGCCAATAGAACAAGTGAAAAAATGCTTGGTAAGATTTCTTGAAATAAGATATGATATTTAGAATATTGAGATCTTAAAATTAACAGGGAAAACTTATTTTAAGCTATATTTTACTAATATTTTGAAGCTTAAGTGTCTTAGAAAAAGTCAGATATGCTAAAAAAAAATTTATTTTTTCACTCAAAAATAGATTTTTGCTTTCATGTCTACTTCTTAATTTGAGATGTATTCAACTCATTTTTAGTTGTGTTATAGTGGCGCTTCTCTAGATTTAAGACCATCTTGTACTTGAAATAAGATTCCAAAGATTAATTTAAGCATTTTCAAATATAATGTCTTCTCACAGTTAGCTAGAAATCCTAATATTTAGTCATGTTTTGACAGCATTTGGAGGCTTTGTGTTTTAGGGTAAGCCAGCTATGCCCAAAAGTAGTTGTTTTAACTCAAAAGTAGACATTTGCTTTTTTAAACATTCATGTTGAGTACAAAATTTAAGATGCATTTTACTTATTTTAGGTTGTAAAACAGTGACATTACTCTAGATTTAAGATCATCTTGTCCTTGAAACAGTATTAAAAAGTGTGATTTAAGCATTTTAAGATATTAGTCTGCATACAGTTGGCTGAAAATACATTTGTTGTAAATATTACAATGGTTTTTACCCCCTCATTTATAAATAACTCTATACCATGTAAAAAGGTCTAGCATTTAAGTCAACAATTTATTTTTGAATTTGCATGCAACGCATTACCAAACTTGACAATATGAATTTACATGAATTAAGAAACACATTATTGATGCATTAACATGGTGCATTGACTTGTAAAAATAAAACTTAGCTGTTTTTTTTCTGAATAACACATTTTTTTCTAAAGAAAAACCTGTCTCAGGATTTTACCTTACATTTTTAGAAAAGTGGAAATGACCTGTTTTTCTAAATTCAGATCACAATTATCTCAAAATTATGACTTTTTACAAAAGCAGTTTTTTTTTTTTGTCTATCACAGAACAATGACCAATCAACAGCAGCTCTTTGTCCACAAATGGAGCAAACACGCCTACGTTTACTTTAGTCCAGTTTGATTTTAGATCAAGACACTGGTTGATCAAGCATAAATTCAGAAAAACAGGGCAAAATCATACTTTAAGTGAATTTTACATACTCCTGTGACTTTAAATAGCCATTTTTGCACAATATTTTTTATTTCACAGTGTGTTTTGTAGAACAAATAAAACCACACAATAGAAAATGCCATGGTAGAACTACATGTAACACTGAATTTTCTATAGATCTGTGACAAACAGAAAGGACCGGAACATCTGGCCAATGTGCCTTAATATTTTTTGTTTACAGTAACACTGAGCAAACTTGACTAACATTTAGTGATTATATGGGTGCATTGCAGTAGCCTGATAAGATCAGTCAAAATCTGAACATCTGCTCTATTTGCCAACAAAAGCATTCCAATCAGCCAGGCTGCTTTTGTACGACAGTGTGAGGTCTTTTTCATGGATTGTGTCGCAAAGGACCTCAGTTTGTATGGCTGAAAGCAGTGTGGCTATGCATTTGGGGTATGTGAGGTGTAGAGCATAATAGTAGGCCATGAGGTATAAAGCACCCTCTGTGACCTTGTCTTTTGGGAACGTAGTTACCGGCACATCTCCCACAGCCAGGAGGCAGTTGTATGGGCTCACAATCAGGACTGGACAGGAGAGAGGGCATTTCCTCAAGTAGGCACTGGGGTCTTCTTTTTCCTTTCAAGTTATAAAACATAAATCATTTCATTAAAATGATGCACCTCTAATGAAAAGATCATTTTGGATATTTTGAACCTAGGATGCATTTCCTTTTACATAGACTCTAAGCCTCCCAAAATAAAGACAATTTTGATATAAAATATCAATACAATTAGAAAATATGAAAAAGCATTTGTGTTTGGTATACAAAATTGCTTTGCTAAGCACTGTGTTCTTCAATTTAAATGAATGTATTTAGTTTTGTTTGCCAAGCCAGGCTAGGTTACTTTCATAGATTTATCTGTCCTTTGTATAGTTAATATGTTACTACTGTTATGATTATCTTCATATCTATCTTTGCTGCATCACATCTTTGCATTTTTTTTTACCTTGGAGTGTGCATAAACTATACATTAAGAATTGATCTTTTAAGTACCAAAAAGTGAAAAAAAAATTATGCTTTCCTTTATTTTTCAATACTGCAGATTTTGTTGCTTTAGTCAGTCAGAATTAATATAGAACATTTTTTAGCACAGCTCACCTCAAGAACATGCATGAGAGCTTCACTTGCAGCTCCAAGTTTCTTCGGTGGTGCAGATGCAGAGGGGAACAATGGTGGTAGCACACCAAGGATCCTGACAGCCTGTTCAACTGTTTGGGAAAATATTCATTATAGTTACACAAGACAAAATGCACCAGGTCAAATCTGAGCAAAACTCCACAACAAATTATGCTTAAAAAAATAATAGGATTAGGCTGAATTGACATCACAGAGGATAAAAGAGAGACAAGACAATACCACAGGAAAATTGTAATAAACACGTTATCACGTCCATAATGACCTTGACACATGAAATTATCTGTGCTTACCTTTGTCCATTCCCATTTGGGGTTTCAGTATCTTTTTCCACATGCCAAAAAACTGCACCTTCTGGCAGAAGTTGTGCCATCTTCCCTTCACCTGGTCAATGTAGTGGCTATTATCCTTGTCCAAGATGCGCCGAAGCTCCTCCATCACCTATGAAATATCCAATTTACCAGGCAGTAAAATGTATGACTTTGTCAGCTGAAATTAGAATATAACATATTGTTCTGTTTGGTACCTCTATTTGGGTTATGCCTTGTTAATACAACTTACATGTCCGATGTCCTTAAAACAAGGATATGCCTCCAGAATCTTCTCAGGTCTGTTCTCCTCACAAAGACCATCAGAATCAATGAATGCTCGTCTGGCTGGAAATTCCAAGTCCAGGAGCTGAGAGACGGACTCATGGTTCGGCGTTTTTTTCTTATACAAAGCCTGTAGGGTCTTGTAGTGTTTGGCCATGGTTGCTGGGCTGTCACTGTATGGACAACTCACATCTGAAGGCTTGTTAGCTGTAAGACACAAAATAAATTAAAACACAATATTAGGTTTCTTCAGCGGAATCAAATTCAACTACAAGGCCACTCAGTGACTGCAGATGACCACCAAGTTCAATCGTCGATTTGAACACATTTTCAAAACTTACAGAAAACCTGTGGGGAACTGCAGGTGGCCATGGTTGCTTGGTTTTCAGTGTCTGGACTGTCAATTTTCTTGGTATGTAGTTTTTAAGTGTAATGACATCAAACTTTTTGAAATGAAAACAATCAAGACCTACTTACAGATTGACTTATGTTTGCAAAGGCCCAGTGTTCTAAATTTATTAAACTAGTAAAGATCAAAAGTGTAAAAATATGAAAATTAAGTTTGGTTTTACCTCTTTCCTTGCTGCCTGAGTCTGATGTGCTACATCCGTCTGAGGAGCAATCTAAAATAATAGTTGAGTCACTTGAATCATTTGTGTCAGGTCGCACATGGCGCTTCTTTGGATGTCCCCCATCTGGACTGGACGTTTGAGGGGACCTCACATTTTGCAGTCTTTTGTATAGCTGTGCATACACTGTAACCTGTGACAGACCATTTAATTGAATTCATTTCAACAGCTGAAACAATACCAAGCATGAAATACCATGGCAATTAAGTGGATGCCTTTCAACACTTACCCATGAAGTCTTCTTGCTGCCTTTGTCCTGTAGCATGGGGTAGTACTGTACTATTCTCTTGGCCATAGCTGTAACCTCTGGTTTTGATGGGTATCTGTCTGATTCTCCATCCCCTTTTGCCCTCAGGATTGCAATCATACTGGTCATGGTGTTGCGGATGAGTCGGCATCTAAGGTCCTTTGATATTTCAAAATTGCCCTCCTCGCCTTTTTTTGCCAACTCAAAGTATTGTTTTCTGACTTGTTCAAGTTCAGAATCGGTGTGCAACACATATTCTGGGAAGGACAACTTGACAACCTTTTCTGGGGTCAGGTACTTTGCAGGATACTCTTTGACAGGAGTGGTTGTCTGTGGCAAAGGTGACTCAAAAGAAATAATACTGTCCTTTGAGTGAGAGTCTTCTCTGCCAGATTCCTGTAAAATCAAAAACCAACAAACCAAGAAATAAAAAATACAACCAAATGGTAACGGCAACATTACATTTTTAATTGTGTACATTAAGACTGAGGTTACATTTGTTATGTAGCCTCATTCAGAAACTGACCTCATTCAAATCATCATGACAGGCATGCCAGACTGCTTTTCTCCGAAAGAAGTTTTCCGGGCCTGGGAAAAGATCCCGCAGGTCTTCATGGGACAGGGTGCCCATCATTTCCTCACTGATGTTTGCAGCTGTGAAGATGTTAGAATGAATAGAAAGTTGATTTATTGTGATCAGTGATCAGAGGGCCCCCAAAAAAGAAGCTCGTCCAGACATTTGTACAACAAAGAAAGAACATATCGTAATGGGCAGAAACATTTTACATTTAGCATACAAAACACTGCATTTCTACATCTATAATATCTTGAATTAGACATTCACAACGTTTTGCTTTTAGGTTTGATTTCAGTTACACACGTTAATATACATAAGCAATTACTTTACAAGTGCACATTTTATTTAAAACCACACTGAAAAAATATTTAAGAACAGCAAGTTTTTAATAAAATCCGGTCTTTATTTGATCCTAAGCACAATCTACATTAACCTTACCCTTCAAAGTTGATTTAGCGAGGTCATCTAGTTGGTCCATGCTTGCAACCTAGCTAATGATAGCAAGCTAGCTTTGAGCTCCCCTCGCCAGTTGGGTCAGTCTGGCAGCAAAACATCAAACACTTTTTTAAAAACATGTTTAACGTTAAAAACTTCAGTATTCGACATAAAACTTGTGAAAGTCGCATTAATGTACTTACAATTATGCATGACTTCAACCCCCTCGGTCAATGATACGCGTGCCTTATTCGTTTCATTAACGACCGACATGCAACGCAGTGGTAGTTTCAGGTTAATGATGTCATAATCCGTCAACGGAGTTGTAGTTCGTAGGTCGTTAGCGTTTAACCTAGAAAATTAAATTCTGGTTCAAAGATAGTGACAGTGATGTTCCATCGTAAGGAATATAATGATGAACAAAATGTGTAACTGTCATAAATGTCTGCTGGCCTCAAAATTTATTTCCGCGAAATTCAGCAACCTCTTGTCTGCCTACAAAATTAAGTCATCACTGTGCGACGCGGTAAGCAAGGTTTGAGACAAGCGGGAGATAACTTTACTGCTGCTTATTTGTAAGACAACTTGGAGACCTCTACTATCACTCGAGACAGCTGTGAAAGAAAACTTGAGCTTCGGTAAGTATTGCATTTAACTTTGTGTACACATGGCTAGACTGTCGTGAAAATTCACTCTAAACTCATGAGGAAATGGATCATTCACTAAAGATGTAAATTATTAATGGTATCCGAGCACTTAATGTTCATTTTTAAATTTTGGACATAGAAATCATGGTTAACCAAAGTTAAATTCCTTATGTGTGTAAACCTACCTAGCAAATAAAACTAAATCTGATCATATACAACCAAAAGCTGTCTTGAATAACACTTTCCATGCATGCTGTGTCACAGATGACTTTGAGTTCAATTTTGGGTGTATTATTTTAACATTTTTTTGTAATTTTTATGAAACCTTGTCTTTTCCTAAAAAGCAAACTATGAAATAGTTTGATTGCTGACTTTATTTTTATCTGTCTGCCCCTACAGAATCTGTCCATCTGCCAGCTACCTGGGTGGTGTTGGTCCAAAGTTCCGGGGAACCTTGCTCCTGTGAGATGATTTGGCGATGTGTCATATGCTACATTTTTGTAGCATTGACTCTGAAAAAACTACTTGGCCACATGAATAGTATGCACAGTCGCAGTCCTGACTTTCGTGTGGTATGTGGTATTGATGGCTGTCCCAGCGAGTAACGGGTGTATAACTCCTATTATTATCACATAAAGCAAAAGCATACACACCATCTTCTCCAAGTTGAAGGAGAGGAGGAGGGATCGACTCCACATTGCTCACCAGTAACATGTGAAATGACAGCCACAAACAGCCAAACTATGGTCAACAACCCTGAAATGGTCCGTGCAGCACAGGAACATTCTTCTGAGATAAAGAGGTTCAGGCATCGTCACACAAAAGGTACAGACACTCCTTGTGTTCAGGTGTTGTCCACTTACATAGAAATATTTTGTCTGTCTCGTTTAAAAATGGTCATTACATAAATCAACACTGGGCACGATGAATTAAGGTTGTTGTGTCATTGTTTTCCTATTTAATGGTGATTTTTGATGTTACTCTGTTTTTAGAGTGGATTTCAAGAGGGTGAAGAGGGTCATGAGGACATCGGCCTTTTTAAGCAAGCAACTGCATTTCTTCTTCAAGCCAGGGAAACCCAGCGACTAACACAGGTAATTTAAACTATTTTCTCTCCAATGACTGGTATGTCATTTATAGTAGTAACAGTAAGTGATAAACTTAGAAACATACTGTGCAAGATTTTTCTAAAATGTATTTATTTATTTGAACAGGGATAGTGTACAATATACATTGACCTCAGAAAGGAGAGATGCATTGTACCAGGTTGTAGCACTAGTGCTAATTTCCACCTGTAGTCCCTGGGCAAGCTGATGTTAACAAACATAGATACAAACTAGTAAAAAACATTACATTAATTAATAAATTTCCCCCATCAGCATAAAATTCATTCAGCCATAAACACTCCTCAGCAAATACACTCTCACATGCACACAATTATATTATATTATTATTATGTCATCACAGCAGTATGCACAAAAGAAATAACTGGATTGAGTTTGGTGGTTAATGCAAGACATTTGTACCACTTATGGTAGCTATTATGTAGCCCTCTATTTTAAAATCCGATTCAGCCCCAGTTATGTGAGTTGCAGGCCTCGATCATATTCTTGCATTCTGTTATATGACATTCATAATGTTTTTCTTTTTTCTGTGTTGTCCCCCTAGAGAGCTGTTAACCAGATGGTGAATGGAGTCCAGCAATACCAGGCTACATTGTTGGAGCACCTAAAAGATCAGATGAGTAGTGTGATCGAGAGACATTCTGGGGACCTGAATCAACTGAAGAGTGAAGCTATGAGGATATTTGACCAGTTTGTTGACCCTTTCAACCAAATTGCCACAACCCATTTGCAGAATAGGACAATCAAAGAACTCTTTAACCCTGTAGAAGCAGAGATAGTTACCTCCAAAAATATAGTATGCTATGTTAAAAGTGGTGACTCTAGAGCACTTGCTATTAAAAGCAAAAGCTTTTATTATATACCATTCTTGAAAAGTTTGCAGCAGCTCCTGCTGCATCCGAGAATTCTTCAAATGATTGAAGAGGGGTCACAGCCATGCAAGGCTGGAATTTATTACGATTTTGCTGATGGAGAAATCTTTAAGTGGCACCCACTGTTTGTGAAAGTTCCCACAGCATTGCAGGCAATTTTATATACAGATGAAATTGAATTGTGCAATCCTCTTGGGTCTCGGGCAACCAAAAACAAATTGTTATTAATTTATTACACTTTAGGTAATATCAATCCTAAATACTTGATGCCATTCGCCTGCTTGCTATGGTAAAATCAAAAGATCTTTCTGACTGTGGTATTGATAAGATCCTTGAGAAGATTAATCATGATCTGACTGAGCTTTATAATGGTGTTGATGTTGTCACTGCATATGGAAAGAAAAAAATGTATGGAGCACTTCTGTCTGTGTGTGGCGATACCCTTGCTCAACATGAAGTGGCTGGATTTAAGGAAGGGGTAGGGTTTGCCTACAGTAAATGCAGGCACTGTGAGTGCAACTTTGAAGATATGCAGAAACAATTTAATGAAGAGCTCTTTGTTAAAAGGACGATGGCAAGTCACATCAAGCAATGCACAGACATTGAAAAGGCAAGCACTGACTTTCTAAAAGAAAGTCTAAAAACAACATATGGGATTAACCGAAGAAGAAAGTTGATAGAATTTCCTCACTTTGATATTATCAATCAAACCCCACAAGACATCATGCACGTTATTCTTAAAGGTGTTGCCCCATATGAAATCAAATGTGTTTTAAAGCATTTTGTGCTTTCAGGGCATATTGATTTAGACAAATTTAACAGTGCGATTATTAATTTCCCTTATTCTCCTCTGGATATAAGAGATAAGCCCTGCCCCATATCCATGAGTACAATTTCATCAAATGATAATAAATAATCCAAATGTTGACAAGAACTACTGGTATTACTTCCTGAAAATTTTGTTCTAGAATAAATTCCATAATATATAATATAATAAATACATTATTAATATTTTCATGGATGTTTCAAAAGTGACCCTACAACAATGTGAAAATGACATATAGGAAGAGTTGATCCTAACCTTTTCTTTTTGTCTAGTGATAATTTCAGTCCCAAGTTGCAAAACGCACAAACCAGTGTTTAACTGACAATTCTATTAATTCTATTCATAGGTAGATTGTAAATAATTTTACTTACTGTACTGTAGATGCTGGCATATATGCTGATATAAGAATGAGAACTTTGGATCAGAACTCCAGCACACACTTCAATTAAAAATTTGTTTTTCTGACCACTTAAAGGTAAAGCTACCCAGAGGAAGAAAATACCCTGGCAGCAGACGGAAGTGCAGGCGGTGGAAAGGCACATGCATTGATTCATTACATCTGGTATTGTACCGGCAAAGGGTGACTGTGACAAGTGTTTAAGGGCTGAACCAGAAGCTCTTAAGAACCGGGACTGGCAGAACCTGAAAATCTACGTTTATAACCGCATTACAGCCTACAAAAGGAAACTGCAACATAGATAGTGTGAAGATGACCAAATCTCTGTTATGGCAGTTTTTGTTTACATTCACGTCTCAGCATACTGCATATGTCCTGAAGGTCATCTGAACATGTTGAAAGTTATAGTTTTATATTTTTTTATATGAGGAATCTTTGTTTTTTGACTCAAGCAACAGGAATTGTTATGGTGTTCATTTGACTTCAGTTGTTTTCATTTGTGAGATTGAAGTCATGAAAAATTGAATACTGCAATTTAGAGGTAAGCTTTGTCTGTCAATTAGTAGTAGTTTTATTAGTGATTGTATTACAGTGGTACGTGTTCAGTAGCAAGCTGATACTGGGTGGTTGACTGTTTAAAAATATTAAAAAACAAATACTGACTGTGAGAATTGAAGAAAGAATAGCTCTAACAATGGAAAGTAGAAGGGTTTAAAAGTTTGACTTACTGTGGATATGATATGGGTTGGAAAATAATACTGCAAGGATTTACTTTATAGATGCATGTCATTTTTCAATAGTAATATACTTACTGTTGCAAGGTCCCCACTAATCAAATAGGAATTGTGTGAATTATGCAAATAATATGTAAATGCTGTCCCCATCAGTCATGTTCACTTGATTTTTCACAATTCCCATTTAACGCCGTCAAGTCATTACTTCACCAATTCAGATATTTGAAGTCGTGTATAAGCTAACAAAGCTGTGTTTAGTGTGCCTGATTTTTTTCATGCCTCTAGAACCTTTAGAAAGGTTGTCCCCACAAGTGATGATAAAAAAGTTGGTCCCCATCCAACATGGAAACCAGTATGTGTGTGTGTCCACACTTCCTGCAGAGCACCAGGGACACAGGACTTCCACTAGATCACCAGGGGCACGAAACCTCCATTAGAGCACCAGGGGCACGAAACTGACATTAGAGTACCAGGTGCACGAATAGCGAGAGAGAGAGAGACAGAGAGAGAGAGGGAGGATGTGTGTGTGTGTGTGTGTGTGTGTGTGTGTGTACCTCCACCAGAGTTCCAGGGGGACTACTGGAGAAATGATTTAAAAAAAAAAAAACACAGCAAAGATCAAAGCACAAAAGGGCACACCTCAACCAGAGTTCCATGGGTGACTATAGGAGTAAGGAGAGAGAGAGAGAGAGAGAGAGAGGTAGGGTGTGTGTGTGTGTGTGTGTGTGTGTCTCTCTGTCTGTCTGTGTTTGTGTGTGT